>NW_027107649.1:58161-71218 GCF_000696795.3 Halyomorpha halys | reverse complement strand
TATATATGTAAATACATGAAACCAATATGGAAACATGTAGAGCATTTGTACATTTAGACTTAACCATTTATGGCCAAATTCACTGGAAAACTCAACATCAAAACTTCAATGATTAATAACGATTGAATGTAGACAAAAGCAATACTTTAATAAATACTCTCTGTAAACTGTAACGAGGGCCCATTTAATGAGATGAAAAAGATGAAAGGTGCCCTTGCCTTTCACAACTTACTTGTGGTGTGGCCACTGTAGGGCAACTCTGATATTTTTGTTTGAGTAAATGATGTAAAAAAAAAAAAAAAATGCAGCATATCTAACATCACATTCTAAAAAAAACACACATCAAACAAAGAGATAATTACTTCGAGACACCCAAAAACCTATTGGAGGTAAAGGGAAAAAATGTAGCCTCGGTTAAGTAAAAAATTGAAAAAAATAATTACACATACCAAACAACCGAAAATACATAAAACAATCATAAAATTAAACAAATAAATAATATAAAAGAGAAAGAAGGTAACAATGCAAAGCAGAGGTTGGTTCAGAGGATAGCACACAAAGAAGAAATGATAATAAACATTATTTACAAGCAAAACCAAATTAATACTAACGGAAATCCCAATTTTATGAAATAACTTATAAATTTAAAGATTAAACCATTAATAACTATGAAAAATTGGATCATCAATTATTGATTTTACAAAATTAATAAAAAAAGCTTATTAAAGAAACACAGAGTCTAGTTACTATTCAAGATCTGCTTGAAAATTAATGATCACTTCTATTTTTTTATACAATAAGAAAATAAAAAAAACTCAGTGACCCATATGACTGTAGAACATAAAACATCACAAATGTCTAAGGTAGAAAACAAGATACAACATTAAGCTCAGCAATAAAGATTTGAACTTAATTACTCTTCATAAGAGAATCATTGATCAATTGAAAAATGGTAAAATATACTCATTAAAAAATCAAGAGGTTCACTTGAATAACTGTTAAGTTTGAGCCTTTAGATTATAAGTAATTTATAATATTTTGGGTGTTATCCTTGACTCCCACCAAACCTTCTTTCTTTATAATGTATGTTTTAATATAAAAGCCATACTTGGCTTCCATTTCTCTTAATATTTTTTTATAAGATTTTTATAAAATTAATTTTGTTACAGCAGTACAGCTTGCATTGGAAGATGACACCCAAAGAAATGTGACATCAAAGATGATAATAACATAATGTGAGCTAAATTATACTTGGAGACATTAACAGTATAGTGGTTACTTCGTCTTTTTACATGGAGAAGGGCGTCAAAGACCAACAAAAAAGTTTATTTATCTGTCTAAACTTGATATAATCATTTTAAAACTTGGCAAAAGCTAGGCGACGATTAATTTTTGGCTTCTAATGTGTGATTTAACCTTCACACTGTTAAAAGAGAGTTGAAAGAACAAGAATTCCACGAAAAAGACCTTAGTTTCTCTTGTTTCACAACATAGCATTAAATTTTGAGACTTTAATTCATATCTTATGAATTGATAAGTAGGATGATGTTTTTGTTACAGATGAGTCTGAATTTGTAATGTACCGGAACATAACCAAGCTAGAATTACCAAGTGATCAGCAGAATAATACAAGCTTTCCCTCGAGCTAAATGTTTACCCAATCGGAAGAGCCTCAATCATAGTCTGGAGTGAATAATTTCTAAAACTTAATCCGATTGTAGCAACATGGATCTTCACCATTCAGATCATACTTGGAAAGCCTGTTAACACGAATAATACGGTCTATGGTGGAACCATTTGGTTCAGAATTCATTATTGTGCATGAAAATGGTAGATATCACAAAGATAAATAAATAAACGCTCACAAGATATAAGATTAATGCTTTCTCCTCACTAGACAAAAATCCAATTGATTCCTTAACCCATCAACATCGATGCAATCCTGCTTTAACAGAATACAGCACACCTTAATTGGGAGATCATAAAACACAACTCTCTTACTAAAGGTGTAAATAGTGTCTGTATTTTATTAAAATGAGCAGCAAAAAAGAGGATGTAAACCAAATTTTTCCCAAAATGAAAGGTAAGAAAATAATTACCACTCATAAAAAAAAAGTGTGCTGAAGTCTACTACATTACTAAAGACACCCTTAATAATGAACTACCTTAGAGCCATACTAAAATGCCTAAAGGAAAAAACCATTACCAAAGGAGCCCACATATGCTCACAAACTTGAACGAACACACGCACAAAATGTTTTTACCTGTCCAGTCCATACCTGACCCTTCATCCAAAGGCCGTTTTGTTCCAACATCTCCACCTGTACTAGCACCAGGGTTAATTTTCGCAGCAATCTGAAAAATAGCAATGATAATTTTGATATACAAATAGTTTAAAGTATGTTGTTTGCTAACACACTGATAAATTATCCAATCCCTTCATCCAGGTTATATCTTCCGACTCATGTAACTCAAAACTGAAATTTAATCAGGTAATGCACATTCATGCCTTTCTGATCTCTATATTCCTTCCAATAAAAATTCTTACATAAGACAAAGATTCCTTCTTTAACTTGAACATGAAATTAAACAATTATAAATTAAAAAGAATATACATTTAAAGCATCCTGGATTACAAAATTATTAATTCCTACACCAAAGAAATAATAAAAATTCCTACACAAATATGTGACAAATTAACATAATAATTAAGATCCGAAAATATATTAATTTTATATAATCTCAGTGAAATATACGAAAACAAATTTAATACCCCCCAAAAAAATAAATTCTACACTCTTAATTGATTGCCAATCTCAGGAACAAAGCCACGATCACTATATTTTATCAATCTTAAGTTGTAACTGGTATTGCTAGTAAATCAATTTTTATATTTTATAAAAATTAATAGAAGATGGATACTTAAATGTTCAAGTTCCTCATTCATGAAACCTAATCTATCAGTTCACTTAATAACGGATAACAAATAAAAATTAAAGTTTTCTTAGATTTTTTTCTAGTATCTTTATTTAAGTCAAAAATCTTTCAGCACAACAGCCTTTGTCAAAACAAGAAAATTTTATTCTTCTTTTGTATAACTATATTTAATGACCAATAACAACTTTATTACTACATTATATCCTGATTAAATTACTTGATTTTGTAATATAAATGAGTTTTATATCATAAGTTAATATATCCATTTCTGATAAGTAAAAGTTTTTTTTTGGAAAAATTAATATTCTCTAACAAAAATGTATGCAGTTTATTTCAATATTTTATTTCCTCCTGTCATATAGCCATTAAAAATCAAAATTTAACTTATATTCCTATATTTTTTTCAAAATGGGATATATTGACTTTTGATAGTTAATTGCATAAATGTAAACCATTCCTTATACAGGAAATAACATGCAATAAAAATGTTGAAATGTGCAAAATCATGCATTGAAAACACTGAATAGGGTAAAGCCTCGCAATATAAATTTAAATAAATGCTTTATACATACCTTAATGTATTTAAGATTTTACAATAGGCACACAAACTTCAAAAGCTAAGCAAGGACAAATAGAAAAGTTTAAAAGCAATAAATAAGGAACATACATTAATTGAAAAAATAAAAATGATCATACAAAATTTTTGTGCACGGATACAACAGAGCAGTATATCTTCATAAATAAATTAAAATGTTTAATTGCAAACATTGATAGATTTATGCTTGTAAATGCATATCTCTTTGTCACTTATAATTTACTTTAATTTAGAAAAGGAGTGTTCAACTTTCAGCCTTATTATCAGACATTGTTTGCTACAATTTAACAATTTGGTATATTGTTCAGTAGTTGTCTTATTTCTATTGAGAATTTTGTTTTACTGGTTTATAATATGGAATGGTGTTGACTGGATTTTTTTTCAAAAACAACTTTATTGTTGTCATAGATTACTTTGCCTTTTGTATACTTTCAATGAATCCTTAAATTTTGCTATTATCTTAATTTGCTCATTCAACCAAAATTTTTTTTATTTCAGTTGTATAATAGCAATAGAAAAATAAACCCAAAAGGAGTGATTACAACCGCAAAATCTGGCACAATCATTTAGGTATTGACAATATCTTAATATTTATATCTTTATTTTAACAATACAGACGTACTTCACCTGTAAGTTGCAATCGAATTTTTTAAATTTGGGAAAATGGTCACCATAAAATAAAGCTGCTTTTGACTATGTCCCCTATATTGTTATAATCACTTCAGGAGATAGTGGATAGTCCATTATACCTTTGTTGAGTGTAATATCATGAGGTGCTTTTAAAATCTTTTTTCCCCAATATGAAGCTTTTTTTATTTGGAAAAATAATTTGAATACTTGTACTTTTTCTGTCACTCTATTGAGACCATAATGCATGTAATATGGACCATTTTGTGGTAATAAACTTTTATTTGAAACCATCTTCGAAAGCACAAATCGGAGCAAAATCCTTCTTATCAATCAATTCAGCTCTGATCGCTACAGCGATAGCAATTTCTTAATTTTTTTTCTACCAATTGCTTATGTAAGCTTTACGAAAAAAGTAATAAAACATAAACATAGAGAGATATAACCAAAACAAAGTAAGGAGTTCTCTTACTTGCAGCACAGTGAGCATCAAATTAGATTAGATTTTCCACTTCATCCAATGGTTTTTTAGCAGGCTTTGGAAAATATAATTTCACAAACATATTTTAACTATGAATAGTTCTCTGTTCACCCACTTATTTTAGACAATTTTCTTTTAGGGATTTTTAAGGATCTTATCACTTGGAATAGTCAGTTTCAACAAAACAGTATAAAGATCTTGGAAATGGAAGCAGCTAAAAGGGAAAGGAACTACCTCCACAAAAAGTTAAAAGGATGTTGATTCATGAGTTCGAAGATATTAGAGTTTATTTCTTTGTCCTGGGAACTCACTAAAGAATTAAAACCATATCTTACAGTAATATTAAACGATTAATCAAGCATACAGTTTAAAACAACAACAAAAAAAAATGCAAAATATCCCAAAACCTGCAATATCATGCAAATATCCCAAAACGTGCAATTTCGTGCAGAATAAAATTGTTTAAAATGTTATAACTTTTGTCCTTTTCTTGAGCAGTATATGATGAGAAAACCAAATTAAATGTTCCTTAACTGTAAAAAGTGGTTAAACAAATTTTGTTTGTTCAACTATGTTAAACATTTGGTTTGATTCCTACTGTGGCCACAATAAACATGGAATATTCTCTCTCACCCTCCCAATAAACAAGAATTAAAATATCATAGAAGACAAGAGAAAAAATCATTTTATTTCAAGAGTTTTGGGATTTCCAAAAATACTTAATTGCCATTTTGTTTCAGAATGACCCGAATATTATTTTTTATTGTTACACTGATGTGTCATAGGAACTCGGTAGTAAACATTCCATTAGTATTTTTAATATAGAAAAAAAAAAAAAATTGTTTTGCCGTTTTTTACTACATGTTAACATTGACTACTTATCGACAAAACATCACCTTCCATGCAAAATAGCTCGAGAAATTCATTTTATTTCTAATAGTTTTTACAAATTTTTCTGACCAAAATTAGTAAAATGTATTGGAACCCACAATATTTGTTACCATATTATACATACATTAAATACGAATAATTATACATAATTCAGCAACAATATTTCTTAACTTCTAAATCTAACAAAAGTTGATAAAAGAATATTTTATATATTGGAAGTAGACAATGTTATTTACCACTATAATGTAGAAAATTATCACAGTACACAAAGGTTCATTATTTGAATTTATCATGACAGTAAATAATAAACAATACAAAAGTGTTTAATTATGCTTGTGTGTTCTATAAGGAATGAAAATAAAATATTAATATGTAAGTTAAAATGAAATGAGCAGCCAGTAAGAGACCTAATGTTTTGATAAAAATGTAAATAATAGATAGGTTGTGAGAATTGATAATAGTACATAATGGTGAAATCAAGTACCTGTCCCCCAACAGTACTGATACTTTTAGTCACATATACCAACTACTGTCTGTCCAAAACGCTCCCATCCAAACCTAGGCCATGTCAACAATAGAGCAACACCTTCACACTGCCCCAGGTCCAGGCCCCTAACCAAAGTTGTGGCCACATCAGAGCACCCTTATAGACCTTCAATGCAGAGTTGTACATTTTAATATATAACTGTAAATTCAATACATATTTGAAATCTAATTTCTAACGTCCTCTCTCTCACATGTAGTTTTACAAATTTTATATCAAATAAAATTTGAAGAGTTTTTGTCTAAAAGCACACCAAATACCGATTTCCTCTGTAACTCTGCCCCAAAATTTGTGCAGTACAGAACAGTTAAGATGGTTTTCATTTCTCTAATCACAAATAAGGTCTTGAGAAAATATGGCAGTAATTAACTCATCCTTGTCCATACTGACTGACACACTTGACAAGAAAAAATGCTTAACTAGCAATCCCCCAAATAGACGCCAAGAAATATTGAAATAACAATTTTAGTGAAAGTGGACAGGTAACTAAAAATATCACTCTCTATTCATATTAGCATCCCTGAATACAATAACTTAAAAAAATTAAATAAGTATAGTTCATGAGATTCATGTAAATTATAAGGCCATAAGAATTGTGTTTTAAGAAAAACTACTTTTCAACATATTTAATAATATGATAAAACACATAAATGTTTAGCTATGCATTTGTTTTAGTTATTTCATTTCAGATGCGGTTGAAGTATGTAATTCATTAATTCACAATTAACACAACTGCATTTTTTTGTTGCCAGCTCGATGACCATTTGTACTTGTTGGAATTCCTTCTAAATCAATGACTCATGATTTTTTTATTTTTTTTTCATTTAATAATTTATCCTTTAGCATCTGCTGAAATATTGTACCACTATAAAGAACAAAATTGTAGCCTGGGATGACTAGCTCTTTCCACCCCTTACTCCAATAGTTTTACCTCATTAGGGTTACTAACAAATTGTATAAAGAATCAGAGCTTCTTTTACAAGAGAATACTTAAATTTGCCAGTATCTCATTGAATTATTATCACAGAAAAACAACTAGCAAAAACAAATACTCCTATTACACATCAGAATACTCGTATTTTAATCAGTAACCAACTACATATCTCTTTAAATTATTATTGCTCCCAGTTATTCTTGTAGAACTAAAATATATCGACTGATATTTGTAAGGTTATCAATATCGTACTTTTCTAATGATGACTCAAACTAATTCAGGCTTCAAAAAAATAGTTCAGATTTTTTTTTCTAAATCTTTTTTTAAAAAATCTTCCATAAATTTCTTAGTATGGGAAAAAACATATGGAAGGCTCCCTCTCATTCAGTATGCCATATGTTTTATTTATATGAATAACATGAATAAATGACTTAATGTTTAATTAAAACGAAACTTACAAATATTTTATAATAAAAAGGACCTTCTTTTCTGCGAAAGTTTGGAAATCGAGTCATAATTCAATGTTGTTGCTAACCTAGAATCAACAGCCAACAAGGTTTCTTTTTAAGCTGTAAACAACATACATATTTATGAATTAGGCAAGACTGTATGTATGAAAAAAGCACAGAGAAAAAAAACAATTTACATTAATCATACATTGAGATGTTTATACAGTGAAACTTCTTTTAACAGACACCCTTCTTTAATGAAAATTTGTATTAAAGTCCCAACCAATAAGGTACAAATTTAATGTATTTGAACCACTTCACTCTGAACGTGGAGGCCAATTTTATTCACTGCCAGTACTTTCCACTCCTCTTAATAGATACACTCATGATTACAGAAATGACAGATATTAACAGCACTAAGAGACATTTAGTTATTGTGTAGCCAGTATTCTCAAAGTATGTATACAACATATCAGTGTGTATATACACCATTCATACAACGATAGTTAAGACGAAATACAAAACAATTATTGTCTTTTTTCTTTTTTAATAGTATAAAAGTGTATTATTGTTTTTTTCGGACTTATGAGTTATCACTGCTTAATATCATTTTTGAGATCTGTTTACATGAATCCCTTCTTGATGGACACCTCAGTATAACAGATAAAATTATCTTCCCCAAGGGTGTCCGTTATATAGATGTTTCACTTTATTTGCAAATAAATCAAACTTTTTTAACAAGATTTTTGACTATACACATTTTTTTTAGAGCTCTATAATTAAATCGAGCCACCTAAAAGCCTAGGCTCCGAGAATACCAGCCTGTTAACAGGAGAGCCTAGTATCAAGCACTGGGACTGTAAGTCTCTTATACTTCTAATTTGTTAAAGTTACCAGTTTCCCCACTTTTCTACAACGCAGCCTTCTGTAAGTCGTTGAACTGTACACTCTTCTGCATTGACAAAAAAAGTTTAATAATCTGAACTAAGGAATTTTTTCATGAATGCTTAGGCTCATATCAGTACCAACAAAATTTCATCAGATTTCGTTGTTAATGAGACTATGTGACCAAGAGCACATTAATGATACATAAGGCAGTGGATAAATAAAATTTTAACCAGTTATAAATTACAAAATTATTTATTAATAATATTAAATTGTAACATATGAATAAGTAAGGCACATGTCTGTACATTTTGACATCTGAATCTACTTAGGTCTTTGTTTTGTAATAAATATTAACATAGTAGCAGAGCATAGTGAATTAAAAAAGTAGTTAATAAATGATAATAGGAATTAGGTGATTGAATAGTACTATCCTTAGAAAAACTCACAAAAGAGGTTAATATGATTTTTCTAACCAAATTTAAAAAGTATGTACGATAGTCTTCGGAAAATGAAGAAAAACAAAAAAAGAGAAATCAAATGGGGATTGAAATAATTGACCGTCCACTATATTACTTTATAACACTGGTGTTCCTAAACTGCATCACACAATGTGAAACTCTGAAACAAGTAAATTGACTGATTCCTTATTCATAAAAAAAAAAAAAATCAAAAAAATCAGAAACTGAACAGTTATTTTTGGAGCAATGATTGCATTACTTTAAAATTAAAAGGAGATGATCTAGAATTTTTGATCAAAGCTATAGGAAAAAAGTAACAGGAAGTAGGTTATACATGATAACCTAATAATGCAAGTTATGTTTCTAGAACCTATTAAGAGTTAAAGAACTATAAGGCAGGGTTTTAAAAATGAACTAATTCCATCTCATTTTCATGAGTTTTACTTAGGGAGTCATAAAATTGAACATGTGAGATGCTAAGTGGAACCTGGAAACTGTGGGACGCCTTCATTGTGAATCAGGTTTGAATGAAAAATATGGGTGAAAAATTATCCCAAAACCTTGTTATATTAAAAATTGTTTAATTCAGAATTTTACTCCTTCAGAAATTTTCATTACCAGAAGCCAAATACAGGCAACATGAAGGCTTATGGAAGAACTACATATTTAATAACTCCCAATTGTTAAATTGGATGTTGTTAATAATAGATCTACTAATAAAAAAAAATGAAATCGATTGATTAGACTGAAGCAGGTCATCGTATTTTGGTCAGTGAAAATAGTCTATCAAGATACTTGAAGATGCAAATAAATCTATTAAACTTTTGGATAGCAGTGAAGAATATGATAGCCAAGATCTGGATTTTTATGCAGTAAAAACCTGCAGAATAAGTCATAAAATGCAACAAAACAGAAAATATGCAGTTGAAAAAAAACCATGAAATATGCAGCAAAATAGCATACAAATATGCTACAGAACAGCTTAAATATTCAAATTTACTAATAATGTGGGTGCAAAAAGTTTTCAAATAAGAAGGAAAAAAATTTAACAAGCAATGAATATGAAAATAACATCTTTACAAATAAGTATATAAAAGTATTAATGGTTAAATAATAATGAGAAACTTATCAAAAATTATGATATAAGAAATGTATATATAAAATAAAATCATCAATGGCATTACTATTGCAATACCATACATTAAAGTATTACTATTATAATATCATACTATTATGGTATTTTAAAACCAACTGATACTAACAGAATAAATAAAACATAGATGAATAAGTCAGTGACATATCTTGCATTACAATTAATTGCCGCATGCATTGTTACCTTTGCTGACACTAAACCTAATCTTCTATAGTTCAAAATATTTCAAAACATTATTTCTAAATAATCATAGTATTATCTTTCTACATTGTTAAAAACGTGATAGAAACAAATTTATACTTTCGGATTTTGGCTACCGTTGGAGAAAATTAACCCAAGATTGTAATCTGGATTTTTTTTTGTCTCAATTTGAAATCTAGCAATTATGTGCATTTATCGTCATGCATGTAAAAAAAAAATTGACTAATTACATTAGAGTAAACTAGTTTATAAAGATATCAGAACAGTTGCTTAAAAAATTCATGCAAACAAAATATATAATCGCAAAAACATCCGGATCCCATTGACGATACAGTAGAAAAACCAAAAGAGGATGACTATCTAGATTATAAACCTGAAGTAGAAAAATTGTATTTATGTCAGAACAGAGCATCAAAGAAAAATACCCATAAAATAAAAATAAGTTATGCGTTCACATGAATATAAAAGGTTGGAACCAATGATGAAAAAGATTCATTCGATCAATTCAAAAGCAAGGAGTTGGTTGAAACACCTAAAATGATTAATGTTGATTTCAAATGGATCTTAAGAATAAAATAGGATATAAAGATTTAAGGAAACTGATGATTTTAATGAATGGATTTGCCCACCAGTAACAAAAATGGGAATTTAAAAATGTATCAACCTGGGTCTGATTCAGTCCTATCTTATTCAATACAATAATTGGTGATTTAAAATAGTTTGCATTATTATTTATCCACCTAGTTACCTTACATATTACTAAAATGGTGTAACTTAAATTGTCTTCTTAACCTCCACCCTCTAGTCTATTAGAGCATTACAAACTTACAACTTTTAAAATACTGAAGCAAATACATAATATAGGATTTTTCGATGATGTTAGACTTGTTTAACGAATATAAGGAATTTAAAATACAGAAAAAGCAAGGGATACGATAAAAAAAACATTACCTATCTAGCTCTTACACCTTTAAAATTTATTAATTATGCTTACCAGCACTCCTAATGTAACCTAGTATTGAACATAAAATAACCTTCATAGTTGTTGTTTGTTAGGGCTAGCCCCCGTAAAACAACAGTCATTAACGCCCATAACCTTAATAGTTAATTTAAGAATTGAAACTTTCATATTCACTTGACAATTTTAAATTTATCGTTTTTAAGAACATTCCTAGCACGGTTTATCATATTTAATGTAAATTTTCCAAAATCTTACATTTTAAATTTCATAGAGATTGTTTCGTCTGGAGAACACACCTGAAGTTCATCTGCAAACAATACATTCATAACATGCTCGTGTATCGATTTATTTTAACTTCTCTGATTTCTAACATATTAGGTCTCCTTCATGTTTTCTAAGCTGCAGAAAATAAAAATGGAATCGATTTTATGATCACAACGATTTATTCTACTTTCTCTTTTTTTTTTATTTCTAACATATTAGGGTGCCTTTGTATGTTTTTAAGATGTAAAAAATAAAAATGCGTTCAATTTTAGGATCACACGTTCAATGCATATTGATTTATTTAAATTTTTCAGATTTCAAACATAATATGGTCCTTTTGTATGTTTTAGGAGATGTAATGAATGAAATGCTATCGATTTTATTATGATCGCGTATTAATTTATGTTTACATTTTCTGATTTGAAATATATTAGGTTCTAGTATGGGTTTTAGGAGATGCATAAAATGAAAATTCTGTCGATTTTAAGATCGCGTATCGATTTATTTTAACTTTTCTGATTTCTAATATATTAGATTTAATAATATTTGGGTCCTCTTTATGTTCCTCAAGTAGAAAAAAAAACTAAAATACTATCTATTTTAAAACCGTGTACCGATTTATATTAACTTCTTTGATATCAAACATATAAGGGTCCTCTTACATATTTCTTAAGACGGAGAAAACGAAAATGTTATCAATTTTAAGAACATATGCTCACACATGCATTTATTCCAAGTTTTCTGATTTCTAACGTATTAGGGACCATCAATATGTGTTCGAATATGATATTATACATAATGATATCAATTTATTTTAACTTTTCTGATTAATAACATATTAGTGTCGACTTGTATGCTTTGGGATATTCAGAAAATGAAACTGCTAACAATTTTATGATCGCATGCTAGCGCATCGATTTATTTTAACTTTTCAGATTTGTAATATACTAGAATTAATAATATTTGGGTCCTCGTATATGTTCCTCAAGACGCAGAAAAACAAAAATGCAATGGACATTCAAATCGCATTCTCGCGCATCGATTTATTTTAACTTTTCTGTTTTCTAATATACTAGAATTAATAATATTTGGGTCCTCTTATATGTTCTTCAAGAAGGAGAAAAACAAAAATGCTATCTATTTTAAGATTGCATGCTCGCACATACATTTATTCCAAGTTGTCTGATTTCTAACGTATTAGGGACCATCAATGTGTTCGAATATGTATAATATGAAAATGATATCAATTTATTTTAACTTTTCTGATTAATAACATATTAGGGTCCACAAAACGAAAATGTTACCAGTTTTAAGACCGCATGCTCACGGATCGATTTATTTTGACTCTTCTGATTACTACAATGTCTATTTATATAATTTGGGATATGCAGAATATTTAAGTTTTATCGATTTTAAGATCGCGTATCAATTAATTTTAACTTTTCTGATTTCTAACATATTAAATTAATAATATTTGGGTCCTCTTATATGTTCTTCAAGAAGCAGAAAAACAAAAACGCTATCTATTTTAAGAACACATGCTCGCACATGCATTTATTCCAAGTTTTCTGATTTCTACCGTATTAGGGACCATCAATATGTGTTCGAATATGATATTATACATAATGATATCAATTTATTTTAACTTTTCTGATTAATAACATATTAGTGTCG
>NW_027107649.1:57808-58111 GCF_000696795.3 Halyomorpha halys | reverse complement strand
GATTTGTAATATACTAGAATTAATAATATTTGGGTCCTCGTATATGTTCCTCAAGACGCAGAAAAACAAAAATGCAATGGACATTCAAATCGCATTCTCGCGCATCGATTTATTTTAACTTTTCTGTTTTCTAATATACTAGAATTAATAATATTTGGGTCCTCTTATATGTTCTTCAAGAAGGAGAAAAACAAAAATGCTATCTATTTTAAGATTGCATGCTCGCACATACATTTATTCCAAGTTGTCTGATTTCTAACGTATTAGGGACCATCAATGTGTTCGAATATGTATAATATGAAA
>NW_027107649.1:54447-57108 GCF_000696795.3 Halyomorpha halys | reverse complement strand
AATATGAAAATGATATAGATTTATTTTAACTTTTCTGATTAATAACATATTAGGGTCCACTTGTATGCTTTGGGATATCCAGAATATGAAACTGCTAACAATTTTATGATCGCATGCTAGCGCATCGATTTATTTCGACTGTTCTGATTTCTAATATATTAGATTTAATAATATTTGGGTCCTCTTATATGTTCCTCAAGAAGCAGAAAAACAGGGTTCATGAGAGCGGTCGTGTTGCATCCTCAGCATTGTTCTTTGCCTAGTTGCGCCTGATATCTGGTAAGAGGTTGTAGTTACTTTTCATAATAAGTTTTATTTTATTATTAATTTAATAAATTATTTTATTTTATTAGTACTATTGTTTTTTTTTTAACTTATTTATCCATTCAAGTGTTTCCTGTAACCGGTTTTTTTATTATATTTTCCTTTTAATCTATGTGTTAGTCTTACACGTCTTAAAACGTATCTATTTGTTTGTTTTTGGTAAACTGATCTACAGCTGTGACTATGAATGATGGTCTGATCTCACATTACCGTCTAATATTGAATTTGTTTAGCGGGTCACTGAAGAGGATCTAGGAGAGTGAATTCTAGAGAGCGAATTTGTTGATCGGGTGAATTAAAAAATTGTGAAAGGGTGAAATTGGAGGAGCAGAAATGAGGAAGGAAAAATAGGAATGAATTGAAACATTTGTATTTGTTGTACAGACCGAAATTGAATGTAAAAGGAAACTGTAGGGGAAAAAAAATTGTTTATTATATCTTATTATTGTATCTTTTTTTTTCTGATTATGCCATGTATGTGTAATTTATGTATGTCCGATTACGGATTGATAAGTATGCTGTGCGAGATAGCAACCTAATGTATTTAGGCAGCATAGATAAATAAAGTATTTCTCTCTCTCTAATCTTATTTATTTATATTTAATTTCCTTTCATTCTCTTATTTTTTGTAATAAAAATAATATAATCCTAGTGCAATGGCTGAAACCACTTGTACGTCCGCCATGCTTGCCTCTCTGAATAATACTGACATGTGGATGGTCTGCTCTTTGTTTACCGAGCATTTGTACAAGCCTCCGATTCGTGGCGAGCGGTCAACATGTGGATCCGCCTTAATAATTTTCCCCAACTCTGTTCGAGATTATGGTGTCATAAATATATTGTTTGTGGATGAACTTTAGATGTGTCCTTTAGACCAAAAAATCTTGATGAAATTAAAAATCTATTTAAAATGAAAGATTTGGGAAAATTTACATTAAATATCAAAATACCGTGCTGGGACTAGTTTAAAAACGACAAATTGAAAGTTATCGAGAGAAAACAAAAATTTCCAATACATAAATTAACTACGAAGGTAATTTTATGTTCAATACTAGGTTACAGCAGGAGTGCCGGTAAACATAATTAATAAACCTTTGAGGTGTAAGAGTTAGATAGGAAATGTTTTTATCATATCCGTTGCGTTTTCTATATTTTAAATTCCTTATATTCTATATTGTTTAAAGTCTTCGAAACATCCTATATTATGAATTTTAATAAATGCTTCAATATATTTTTAATTTTTTTTTTTGCAGTATAAGTTTAAGTAACAAATTTTAGTAAGAGTATATTAATATGTAAGGTAAGTAGGTGGACAAATAATAATGCAAATTTTTTGAAATCATAATTTTAAATTGAATTATTTTATTGAATAAGATATGAATGAATCAGGCTCACGTCGATATATTTGGAGATCCGTGTATACTCAATTGGTCTGTAATGAATTTTAACATTTATATCAATTATAATCAGGTATAAACGGTATAGCATCGTTCACAGATCAAGAGGACACGAATTTTCTTAGCTGTCGAGATCACATCACGTTTTTTAATTCGATCTTCACCTCAATCGATAAGAGCCTAAATTTTCCAATGCCTTTCTATCTTGGTCGATATTGAAGGCAATGAGAAGAAATGTCAAGAAGTCAATCCGTTACTTTAAGTGAACTTTGACGTGATGTGTTGATATGGTATACCGTTTACTGCGAACAAGTGACTGACAAACAGAAAAACAGTATAGAGATAATTGATTTTAAAGTTACAACTAGTTTTTTTTATCTCTTTTTTAACTTAGTCGTTAAATTCATAGAGCAACCAATCAAATTTCTTTTCCTGAGATAAATTACTTTTACATTACCATGACGTTTAATCAATTTTGGTAATTGAAATTTCCGAAAATTCTCGACTTCTTTCTGTAATTTACTATATTATGGATGTCTATAAGGGTGGTCTGTCATTCGGTTACTCTGACTTGTTCTGATCTTAAATTAAATTTCTTACCTTCTTTCAAATACAGAAGTGGAAAAATAGCTAACAATATAAGATATACAGTAGCAAAAATAACTTGTAACAATGAATTTCAATATCTTAGCAAATGCTAGTAACCAGATATAACGAACTAGAGAGATAAGGAGGAAAGGGAAGTGTGGTATAACTCAATAATACAGGAGCAGAGTTGGCCGAAAAGTATTCGATTGACGAGAGACGAATAGACGAAATTTTTAGTCAAATAAAAATACGACTACACAATCCGAATACTTTTGTAATCGAATATTTGAAATATTTTTTCAATCAAATAAAACATTAGTTGAATACAGTGTTAATCAAATAACATTTAGAT
>NW_027107649.1:42108-48471 GCF_000696795.3 Halyomorpha halys | reverse complement strand
ATTCGGATCGTTAATCGTATTTTTGTACGAATAATTGATTGTTCGCGTAAAATAAAGATTAATACAACAGTATTTGGATGATAATCGTATTTTTTGTACGAATAATTGATTATTCCTGTAAAAAATTCGGGAATACATAAGGATTCGGATGGTTAATCGTATTTTTGTACGAACAATTGATTGTTCGGGTAAAATTAAGATTAATACAACAGTACTCGGATGGTTAATCGTATTTTTTGTACGAATAATTGATTATTCGAGTAAAATAAAGATTAATACAACAGTACTCGGATGGTTAATCGTATTTTTTGTACGAATAATTAATTATTCGTGTAAACAATTCGGGAATACATAAGGATACGGATGGTTAATCGTATTTTTGTACGAATAATTGATTATTCGCGTAAAATAAAGATTAGTACAACAGTATTCGGATGGTTAATCGTATTTTTGTACGAATAAGTAATTATTCGTGTTAAAAATTCGGGAATACACAAGGATACGGATGGTTAACCGTATTTTTTCCCCCGAATAATTGATTATTCGAGTAGAAAATTTACGAATACAAACGTATTCGTCTCGCATCAATCAAATAATATTCGCCCAACTCTGTACAGGAGTACCTAAAGAAGGATATCATCAACAAAATTTCCTTATTTAAAGTCCCGTCTACACTGTAGTTCAGTCAAATGGTGAACAAAAAGGACTTGTAGTTGAAAGAAGTGAACTGTAATTGTTTGAAGTGGATTGTTCGATCTTTTTGGGGCTACTAAACACGAATCCGAAGTTGCCTAATAAACATTTTATCAGGGAATAAGATAAATGATCCAAAAATCAGTTATTGCTTGTGCATGTATTACATGCACCCTTACCAAAACATCTGCAGAATGAATAGATCGGTTGGAAAGGAAAATCCTAAAACGGGTAGCAGGGCATAAATTCACGAGAGCCTCCTCTAAGAACAAATAAGGAAGGCTACTTGAAGTCAATGAGGACCAAACTTTGTACCGTGTCTTTTCTGTAGAAAATTATATTTATTGAACACTAAACTAAACGGATTGTGCGGCTTGGTATCTAGATGGTACCATATTAAATATATCAACTTCGATTCTTCAACTTTTGCTTACGTATATACCTTGCCACCTATATTACGAAAACGACTCGTCTAATTTTGTCCGAAATTGGAAAAACGTTGGGAATTACGTGTTTTGATGTAAACGAGCCACAAGTTTTGCTGCCAATATTTGTTGTCTACTTGGCTTAGAAAAAAACAACGAAATTTTAAGAATCCACAATTGAAAACAAATCCTGCCCCAATGCCGCGCGCACAAGCTCTTTCCTTTGATCCATCAATAAAAAACGGATTATGGCACCTCGCATTACATGCTGCACGATACAGAACGATTTCCTGTCTAAACCACACGCGCAACCTGCAGCTAGTTCCAAAAACGGTACTCATTTCAGAAGGTTTGAATGAGAATTACTGAAGTGTAATCCATTTAAAGTAAGAGGCGCATCGATAGAGGATGATTGAATGTTAAGAAAATTTAATTAATTTTTAATATGATAGAAACTACTGATTACAATTCTATGAAGACTATTTTTCTTAACTCTTAACCAGCTTCAATTTGAGCCATTATAGAGTTTCTTTGCTTTCATTAGTTTCAGAGATACTGTTTTTCCAAAACAAATAAACAACGAGAAATCTTCATTTTGTAAATTTATTTTGGCCAGTGCTATGGCAACTACTAATCCTACAGAAAAATCACTAAAAACTACTTCATGGTCTTATGTAATAGTTTCTGAGACACAGTTATTAAACGAAACTTCTGACTTACAAAAAAAAAAATCAAAATGTTGAAAAATTATTTTAAAATTAAATTATTATTGTTTATCAGATTGCTCACCAGAGATTTTAAAATGACAAACTAGGCTCTTGACTTAAAATGAAATACATAGTTCATATAGAAACCTTCTCTTAAGATGAATACTGCTTTGTCTCCAGAACTATGTGCTTCTTACTTTTTTTGTTCAATTCAGATCCATTCTGGATACTCAGTGTGAACACACTTAACATCCAAAAAAGTCACTATTTAAAATACATAACAGTTAAATAACGATCACGAGCTAATATAACTACTTACTGAACTTAGTAATTAAAATTCAACCTGATTCTTATCTCCTAATTCTTCACATATAATACTTTTTTTTACTATAACTGATTTATTATAGATGGTCAATACAACTTTCTTATAATTGAATTCTCCATAGTTAGTATGCTTTTGGTTGTTTATTAAAAGAAAAATGCCTCCTCTTTGATTTGGCTCTTGAAAAAGCCATTAGAGAATCTGGAATTCAAGTGGGCGGAACAATATTCAGCAGAACAATACAGCTTCTTGCTTACGCTGATGACATTGACATTGCTGGACGCTCTTTCCAAGCTGTCCCTGATGGATTTATGAAATTGGCTAAAGCAGCGAGAAAAATGGGGTTTGAAGTGAATGCAGAAAAGACCATATATATGGTCACAGAGGAAATCCCTAGGCCCGGTGAAGAAATCAGGATCGAAGAATATGCTTTAGGAAAAGTCCCCGAGTTTGTTTATCTTGAATCGCTTATAATACAAGACATTGTTGTGGACTCCGAAATTAAACGAAGAGTCCTATGCGCCAACCGCTGTTATTATGGCCTCAGTTCCTATTTAGGAGCCGTGCCTTCTTTAAGGACACCAAGATTTATTTGTAAAAAAAAATTATTCAGCCACTTCTTCTGTATGGCTCAGTAACGTGGGCTATCTCCAAGGCTGGTGAGCACAACTTAATGGTCTTGGAGAGGAAGATTCAGCGTAAAATATTTGGAGCTGTCAAGGTTGACCAGATATGGTGACATCGAACAAACCAGGAGCTCAAAGTTTTATATAAGGAACCAGATGTCCAGTTTGTGAGGCTCAGTAGATTGAGATGGGCAGAATGATCTGCCAAGGAAAATGATGACCGAGGTACTACATGGAGCAAGACACAGTGGAAGACCACGCCTTCGATAGAGTGATGGTGTGAGTGGTGATGCCAGGAACATGATGGGAGTGAGAAACTGGATGGCGGCCGCACAACCAGGACTCGACATCGAGTTGTGGAGTCGAATTAATAATAATAATTAAATGAAAAAATAATTAATGTAGTTGAGATAGTTGCAATAACTATTAAGAAAAAATACAATTAACATTAACAATAGAAATATGAAAGGAATGGTTTGGAATAATTGCGAATACGGATAAATAAAGAAAAAGTTATTTTAAAAAGTAATATAATCATACAAACGCATTCAAACATAAGGAAATAAATGCTTTACTTTATAACTCGCTATTAACCATCATTTCTTTTTGAGAACACCTACTCCAATAAGAATTACAAACCCTTCACCAATTAAAATCAGCTGCAACTTAAATAGACAATCAAAAAAAGGAAAATTTTATAATGTACACGTAATGGTTAGCCATACGGTAAATTAAGATGTTCCAGGAAGTGGTAAGGAAAATAATTTACTAACAAATAAGGAGATTTAAAAAACAAAAAACAATGTCAATACAATTAAAAATGAAAACACCAACACATAAAGGGTTTCGGGTGCTTAATATGGAAAACTTTATCCTTAATTTTTGAAACATAGCTCCATGAACAAAGGTTATCAAAGTCGATATTGCCATCCTAAGAATAGAATGCCCACTCAAGAAAGGATACCAACAATGGCTGTTGTACCCTAAAGTCAATCAATAGTAGATGGATTGAAAATTAAATTTGCTGTTACAGCCAGGCACAAAACAAGGACTGGCTGTTAGGAATTGAATTGCTTTACCACTTTATTACGAATACTCCATTGTTAATCCATAAACCAGAAATTATTGCTGAACCACCAAGCAGAACAGGTTTATGAAAAAAAAACTATATTCTCAGAAACAATCCTTTTATTTAGTCATGAATTTTACATTAAGAATATATATATATTAGAGTACTTATAAAATAGTAACCTCAATTAAGAAAATAACTTTAAACCATTAATTTAAAAAATTGTTAAACAACTTCAGTTAAACTACCTAGTTCCAACGTATGGACAATACCTACAGAGGAAGTGTAAGCTCAAAAACACCTGAATTTTAGGGGCACAAAAGTTAAAACAGAAAAAGGCTTAAATTGTTTTATGAAACAATTATAACAAATATATACACGTAATTTACAAATGTAATCATTACTGTTATTTAGGTAAAAATTCAAATTTATAAATCTTTTAACACCACAAGTTTCTTAAAACATCGAATGAGAGAAGATATTTAAAAAAAAATGATGACGAAAATTCTTTTGTTAAGAACTAAAATGCTTTAAAACAAAATTTCATATGGCAAAAATTAAAATCAATTACTATAAACATCACACAATCTAGTATGCTTGATACATACCCTGTATAAAATTTAAAATATACTAAAGGACTTAATATAGTTTCATTATTACTTTGGGCCAATAATCAAGTATTGTAACTAGTATCAATATAACTAGTTAACAACATACTTCTTATAAATGACTATTTTATCGACAGCATCCCAAGGGAACCAACAAACAAACTACTACTATATTTAGTAGATAAAACTAACTATTGTCCAAAGAATAGTCACTTAATATTCATGGTTGGTATAATTTTTATTTTTCCATTGCCTTACTATCACTCTACAGAATAAATCTTTATTTATTATTATTAGGACTTTTAATAATTTCCTTTGGGTAGCATACAAACAACAAAATTTCACCTGGATAATTAGATGTTAATAACTGGCTCATATTATAACAAACACAAAGGTTTAACAATGCTCAACACAGTAAAATATATCCCAAAATTGCTTGCCCACCACCATTAAAGTGATTTAATATTGCATGCAAATGAAGAAAGTTAAAACTATATATACTGTAAATAAAATTTTTTGAAATATATAAAAAAAAAAAAGCATAACATAGTGAATGTTTACATCCATTTTTCTAGGTTAGTAAAAATAAGCAAGGCTGGATGTGTAATTAAAAGAACAAAAGGGGCTAAAACAACTAGATTGCTATTTAGCTTAATACTACAAATTCCTTATAAAACTCCAAAACTACAAACAAAAAAAACACCAAAAAAAAAAGTTCCTAGAAGCCATTAAGTCCATTTAAATGGGATTTAAATGATCACTTTAGAGGAGAGTCAGAATAAAAATGGTTAAGTCCTTATTATAGCTTACAATATTTGTATTATAGCTTACAATAGCAATTTAATTAAGTTAGCCATAATAAATTATCATTAGCAGCTAAAATTTGCACGATTTTTAATGACAATTAACGCAAAAAATAATTGAAGGAGAATGAATTGTTTTTTCCCCAGTTAATAACTTAAACCGGGAGGGACTTTTAAATTTTCAAGATCATAGAACAATGTAATAAAATTTCAATTTCCTATAATAACCACTAGACAAACGATCCAAAAATTAATTATATTCTTACATACCTGCTTAGCTCTCTGTAATGCAGCTGCAAATGCTTGGCTTTTATTAAATTGTTGAGGAGGTGCAACAGAATTATAATCAGACATTGTATTTCTAATTTAAATCTCAAATAAAATAATAATAATAATAATAATAATAATAATAATAAGGAGAAGAAGAAAAATAATTAAAAATTAAACACTTGGAATTTTGAATTCAATATAACCCAAATGGTTTGAAAGGTAAGAAACACAACCACGCTATGGAATCATCTGAAAATGGCCGAACGAGATCTAGGCTGCGCCTTAGACACTGGTAAAACAATAATTAAAACGACTGCAGTTTTAACTTCGTAAAAATAAAATGAATTCATTACATGTTGTGTTATAAAAATAGATCACATAATGCTAATTTTTTAAATAGTTATCTATATATCCGTATGTGTACATGTGCATGTGTATATATGTATATATAAATTACGATGGGTCTAGCGAAAATAGTAAAAATAAAAAGAAAAACTGGGAAAGAAATATCACACTCAAAGTCTCAGTATATACTGCTTTATTCCCAGTGTTAATCCTACATATATAGTTTTAGGCCATGTTTAACCTCTGTGAAGTTGGCCCCCCATCCTCGAAATATTTCAATTTTTTTTTTTAGTTCTAGTAGTATTCATAAGAGTTCTAGAGTTCTCGATTCATTATAGAAATAGTTCAGATGTTTAAAACATCAATAATACCGGTCAAATACACGCGCTTGAAATAAGTATTTTGTGCAAATTTAACACCATATATCTATTTTCCTGGAAACATTAAGGATTTAATTATATTATTTCAAAATTTTTTGAGACAAGGTAATTACTC
>NW_027107649.1:36009-40633 GCF_000696795.3 Halyomorpha halys | reverse complement strand
TTTTTTTATTTTAGTATGTATGAAATCATTCATCAATATTACCTATTGCCCACAACTGTGTGGCAGATTGTAATATCTATCAATAAATAAATCTATCAATTTCAGAGTTCTAGTAGCTCCTATATGGGATTTAAAGTTGCTGATAAAAAAAAGAAACATTTATGTTGTTTAATATAAAAAAATACCAATTAAACATTAGGCAAGATTTTTGTGCAACTTCGCAGCCGCTTATCTTTTTTGCAGGTAACATTAGGGATTTCTTTAATAAAGATAATTTTTAGAACTCTTAGAGGGCCAACAGAACTCCCAAAAAACGAGAAAAAAAATTTCCAAAAATTTTTGATCGCAAGTTTTCCACCTGAGAAATCGTATAAATTAAAAAATCTTTGAATTCTAGTAGCTCCTATATTAAATTCAAAGTTCCTAATAAAAAAAAGAATTATTTATGTTGTTTATTATAAAAAAAATACCAATTAAACATTACGCAAGAATTTTGTGCAATTTCGCAGTCATTTATCTTTTTTGCAGGCAACATTACGGATTTATTAAAAAAAGGAAAATTTTTTAGAACTCTTGTGGGACTAACAGAACTCCCAAAAAACGAAAAAAAATTTCCAAAAATTTTTGATCGCGAATTTTCAACCTGAGAAATCCTATAAATTAAAAATTCGTTGAGTTCTAGTAGCTCTAGGTGTAGTCTAGAGCTCGTTCAGCCATTTTCAGATGATGCCCTAGCGTGGTTGTGTTTTGGTTAAATTTTGGTTATATTAAATTCAAAATTCCAAGTGTTTAATTTTTAATTATTTTTCTTTTTCTCCTTATTAATATAATTACAATGTTGATTACATTGTTATGAAATAATATCGTATTGTTGCCAGAAAATAAGATAAACGGTCTGATTTCCGAAGTTTTTTCGACTTGGAAATATTTTTGAGGGGAATATTATTTGGGGTTTTTTTTAGTTCTGATGAGAGTTCTGTTGGCCCCCCGCTAGTTATAAAAATTGTCCTAATGAAATAATATTGTATTGTTGCCAGAAAAAAAGATAAACGGTCTGATTTCCGCAGTTTTTTTTTACTTAGAAGTATTTTTGAGGCGAATTTTTTTTTTTTTTGGTTTTTAGGAATTCTGTGTAATAGGTTTGTCTGATTTTTTTTAAAATATTTATTTATTGCTATTTACAACTGTACATTATAATACATTTAATAACTCTGATCTAAGTTTAATTGGAGTGTTACAGGTAGTTTCTCTACACGCCTGTAACTCTAATGATATTTTACATTAGCTGGTCTCGTGGCCATCTTCTTTTCAGGCGCCTCGGAGGATTGTCAGGAATGGAAGAGGATGCAAGATTAGAAACTAGGGGATTTGAGTGGTCAGAGAGTTTTTGTCTGATTTTAAAAGGTATTTTGAAGTGGGACAACTCCTAAATCTCAAGACAAAAGAATTTAATTGAAAATATATTTTATTTATTTTGAGAAAATACAAGCTAAAATTATGAAAATCGAAACTTTTTAATGTACACGTCTCAATCTCAATTCGCTAGTAATATAACATAGAACCAATAAATAGTACATAAGGTTAATAATAGTGTTATCTTTAAGAGTTAATAATAGTGTTCGTGTTGTTAATGTGAGTTGTGTTTTAATTAGTTACTTCTTCAAAAAATGATGGAAGATTTATTATTTAGTACTGAAAGTAGTGAAGATCAAGAATTTAAGGACATTATTGTTGAAGAGAATATTCCTAGAAAAAAAGCTTACAGAGTGAAGAACAATTTCATCTTTGATGTTGTGCGAAATGATAAGAGGAAACATAATATAATAGAATGTTAATAACTAAAGTACCAAATTAAATTATTAAAAACCCTTAGAAACACCAATTATAAGACAAGATACAACATTATATAATCAAAAGTTACATTTAATGTACATAACTTCAATAAATGAAATATAAAGTTGAATAATAATAATATAGTATTTCAACTTAGTAGAATCTGGCACGACCCAGCACTGTAAATCAAACAGAAACAGACAATCTTAACGATATAATAACTTTATTTCAACGTAATTCTGAGATAATGAAGACGTAAAATAACTTGATTCAGCAAAAATAACATTCCAAAATAACAATAAAATTTAAGTCACATAAATGGAACTAAGGACCATCACTGAAACATAAACAAATACACTGAAACTATCAAACTAATACATCGCTTATGATTTGTGACAATTGTATGTATTGTGGATATATAAAACCGTAAAACAACCTAAAATTAGAAAAGACAGCTTATATGTCACTTATTTTCCCGGTTTAGAAGCCTAATAACCATAGCAACAACGAATAACCTTCCAATGTTTGCCTTGTACTTTCGAATGTACAACTTGTACTTATGATTCGAAATAGTACAAAGTACAAGCAAAAGACTAATAGTATTAGTTTGTACTTTATTATGAAACAGGCCCCAGAAATGACTAAATCATAATAACACTGAAACTGTGAAAATGTTCTCATTAGATAATGTTGATTTTTAAAACATTTTTTGTTTCCCATTGAATAAAAGAGGCATTAACAAATAAGTTGTTTCATGCTCTTCCACTGATAAGAATATGCAACCTCCCCCAAATAAAAAGCTCTTATGTTGACTTCTACTTTTTTAATATATAAAAGTGTTCCTTTAAAGTAGTATGTACTAGACAAGCAAGTAAATGTTTCATAAGTGCTACTAAAAAGGTGTAGGTCCTGGGAGGATTGTGAATAGTTTGTGATGCGAGATACATGTGGAGTTTAAATTAATCTAATAGAATATATTATTGTCAAATGTAAATAAAAAAGTTTGAATTACAAGAGAGTATATTCATTAAAGAAAACAACAATGCTATTACATATAAATCTAGTCCTTGTTTTTTTTTTTGTTAAATGTTGCTCCAAAATAGTTATAATAAACTATGTAACTTTATCAATTGTGTGTGTTGATTAGACTTTCCTTAGATTTTGATTTATTTTTTTATTGTTTTATGAATAAACATCTTTCCATGACATCTCTTATACTCAGAATGTATTAAAGAGAGGAAAAAAGATATCTAATGGGAGAGTTTTCACAGAGGTATTTATTTATTTATTCTACTATGTTTCAGTAGAAAAAGAAATAAAAAATCTACATAGGCCATTTTTACCACAGACTCCAGCTACATAAACATAATTAAATACAATTGCAATAATGATAGTAATGAGTTTTGTGTTGGTGTAGTTTATGGAAGAAAATTACAATAATAATGTTACAGATTAACCTAACTCATTTTATACTATTTAACCTGCAATTTAATCTATAAATTAGACAATTTTATTCATAGCAAACTATCTGATTCCTAAAACGTAGGATTATCCTATTTAAAATTCCAGATGGAAATAAAAAATTTATATGTATTTCGAGTAATAAATAGCTGAAGTAATCAGAATTGATTAACAATTCACAATGGTAATTATATACCAAATTTTAAAAATCAATCAAATTAAGATAACAGAGTAGGATTGTAGATAAAAAAAAAAAAAAAAAAAAAAGCTAGAATAAGTTTGAAAACGATGGTGAGCATCAAATAATTTAAATAACAATTTTTTTCATAATATTAATTTAAAGAGGTGTATATTTCCATTGTGAGACACTTTACTAAATATATTGATCCCATCATTTTATAACTATTTTATTTTTTGAAATGCAGATTATATATGGGCAACAATAAATAGGTTTTGATTTAAATAAAGTTTAATTGGGGCAATATTTTATGTATGTTTGTTCATAAAAAATGTAGAATTATATGTAATACAATGCAACATTCACAATTAACAGAATGAAAAAAAAAAATACAATAATTTGCTACTTGATCTACCATCAAAATTTATTAGGAAGTTTTGTAATATTCACTTTATATTACAACAGCCTTCCTTAATGAGTTAAAAATTTTTCATCATGTTCCTATGTTTTATTTTATTAACTTGGAAATCAGACGCCCATGTTAATATGTAATCTTAGTTCTATATGATGTCTGATTTCTAAAGATACTTTTTGGAGATGGAAGCATAGTTCGGAAACATCAGCTTATTACAAAAATATAATTAAAGATATTTTTAAATTGTATATTATCTTCTCTGTTAATAAATTAATGGTAATACTATTAAGAATAAAACATGAATGTAATGAGAGAGAAGGTAATGTTGTATATGAAGTATGTTCAATAAATATTAATAAGTTAATACACTTTAATTTTAATTATTTAGCCAATAAGATAAAACATAAATATGGATGAATGTTTTAAGTAGAATCAATAAAATTAATACTATATGCGACTTAAACTCATCCTTAGAACCCAATGTTTTAACGCAGAATTAAACATAAGTCGATTTAACATAATCCTAAAAATATCATAAATTTGTTATCACTGCGAAATAATTTCAAATATGTGTAGATAAACATACAAATTACAATTGATTTAAATTAAAGATACCAACATACATATAGAAGGGTAAGCCATACAAATGGAACAAGGCATTTTTTCATAACATCTAGATGAAGTTAATAAATCCTGTTATAGGTGTCTAAAAATTACACACCTATACATTTGTATAC
>NW_027107649.1:22819-34783 GCF_000696795.3 Halyomorpha halys | reverse complement strand
AACACAGCACTGTAAATCAAACAGAAACAGACAACCTTAACGATATAATAACTTTATTTCAACGTAATCTGAGATAATGAAGACGTAAAATAACTTGATTCAACAAAAATAACATTCCAAAATAACAATAAAATTTAAGTCACATAAATGGAACTAAGGACCATCACTGAAACATAAACAAATACACTGAAACTATCAAACTAATACATCGCTTATGATTTGTGACAATTGTATGTATTTTGGATATATAAAACCGTAAAACAACCTAAAATTAGAAAAGACAGCTTATATGTCACTTATTTTCCCGGTTTAGAAGCCTAATAACCATAGCAACAACGAATAACCTTCCAATGTTTGCCTTGTACTTTCGAATGTACAACTTGTACTTATGATTCGAAATAGTACAAAGTACAAGCAAAAGACTAATAGTATTAGTTTGTACTTTATTATGAAACAGGCCCCAGAAATGATTAAATCATAATAAAACTGAAACTGTGAAAATGTTCTCATTAGATAATGTTTACCAAACTACAATTTCGTTATCCGATAAAAAATTACAAGCTCTAGTGCTTTTAGAATCGAAACTATAAGTTAAATATTTCAAAGTACAAGTCATTCTCTTTCTACAAGTGGTTACTTGTACTAGTTTTGTGAATATACTCGTATTTGCTTGTACTTTTAGTACAAGTATACGATTACTTGTAATATCATAGTACAAGTTAACTGTTTACAGCGTTAATAATAGAGTTATGTTTTAGAGTTAATAATCGTGTTAGTGTTGTTAATGTGAGTTTTATTTTAATTGGTTGTTAAATTTGTTATGTTTTCAAAAACGTTTGGACTATTTATTGTTCAGTAATGAAGATGTTGGAATGATAACGTATATGTGTGGAAGTTAGTGTTGCTGGAAAGAACATTCCTAGAACAAAAACGAACAGTGTCAGCTCGGAAACTACAATATGAAATTAATGAAAGATGTATGCCATCTACAAATTTCAATTATTTAGAACGGGAATAATTAGACTTAATATAGCGATATCATAAAAAATGGCGAAAATTGTCAAAACGGCGTGAATAATTAATAACAATAATCAACAAAACCGTATAATAGGTAGCTAATGTTATACTAGCTATTAACTAATCTAACATAAACTGTTTGATAATAGGGTTGCCTGATTTTAAAAGGTATTTTGAAGTGGGACAATTCCGAAATCTCAAGACAAAATAATTTAATTGAAAATATATTTTTTTATTATGAGAAAATACAAGCTAAAATTATTTAAATCGAAACTTTTTAATTTACACGTCTCAATCTCAATTCGCTAGTAATATCATAGAACCAATTAATAGTACATAAAGTTAATAATAGTGTTATCTTTAAGAGTTAATAATAGTGTTCGTGTTGTTAATGTGAGTTGTGTTTAATTAGTTACTTCTTCAAAAAATGATGGAAGATTTATTATTTAGTACTGAAAGTAGTGAAGATTAAGAATTTAAGGACACTATTGTTGAAGAGAACATTCCTAGAAAAAAAGCTTACAGAGTGAAGAACAATTTCATCTTAGATGTTGTGCGAAATGACTATTTTTTTTTTACATTCAATACTTCATTACTATTCTAGTACACAATACTTAAAAACGCCTCTACATGATGAAAATTTAATTTTTAAAACATTTTTTGTTTCCCTTTGAAATATAAGAGGCATTAACAAATAAGTTGTTTCATGCTCTTCGACTGATAAGAATATGCAACCTCCTCCAAATAAAAAGCTCTTATGTTGACTTCTACTTTTTTAATATATAAAAGTGTTCCTTTAAAGTAGTATGTACTAGAAAAACGTAATTTCAACGTAATTCTGAGATAATGAAGACTTGATAATAATAACTTGATTCAGTAAAAATAACATTCCAAAATACCAATAAAATTTAAGTCACATAAATGGAACTATGGACCTATAGGTCCCTAGGAAACTATAAAACTAATATATCACTTATGATTTGTTACAATTGTATCTATTCTGGATATAAGAAACCGTAAAACAACCTAAGGTTAGAAAAGAAAGCTCATATGTCACTTATTTTCCCGGTTTAGAAGCCTAATAACTATAGCAACAACGAATAACCTTCCAATGTTTTCCTTGTACTTTCGAATGTACAACTTGTATTTTGTACTTTGTTGTTATGATTCGAAATAGTGCAAAGTACAAGCAAAAGACTATTAGTATTAGTTTCTACTTTATTATAAAACAAGCCCCTGGTCATCCTCTTCCCCCGGCGTCTTTTATTTTTTATTTACTTTTATTTAATTGTATTGCTACCACAGCCATATGTAAAGTTATCTAGCTGTAAGGTTGCATTGTTTACTTTTTGTTTACTGCAAAATATAGCCCTTTCCGTTAATGTTCCCACTTCTCTTTGCAAATTATAAAAGGTTATGGGTCTAGTATACGCTTAATAGCTTTATAGGAATGGAAAGAAATCAATATATCAAAAGTAGTGATGTGTGAAGTGTTGTGATCAACCGAAAATCAGAATTCATCAGTGTTAGTGGTTAGGAGTCGTGTTAAGTAGGTACTTTCTGTTTTTTAAATAGTGTTAAAATCAGAATGTAGTTTTTCAAACATGTGAAACCAATGACATGTAAGTCAGATTTGCCGGTTTGGAAGCGGAAAATAAGAGATCTTCTAGACTACCATGAGGGTGCTATTGATGTTATTGACAGTCTGTTAGTTAAGCCTGAAAATCTTAGAGAAGGTTCTTCAGAAGCCTCAATAAAAGAGTACAAAGCCAAAGTTGACCTATTTAGAAAAGCAAATAGTTATGCTAAATCCATAATTGCAAGTACTGTAACTGACACTGTATACTAGAAAATAATGGATCAAGAGACTGCATTTGATACTTGGAGTACATTGAAGCATCATCAAAAGACCAGTTATTCAAGATTTGTACAGATTTCTTTTCATTTAATTGGATTGATGGTGGGGATGTTTCAATGCATATAGCTCGGCTCAAATCACTTTGGAACGAACTAAATAATGGTCTGCAGGCTAGAAATGAGAATGTTTTGCCGGATCTATTATTGGTTTGCAAAACTCTTAATATATTGCCAAATAGTTTAATTTCCTTCAAATCAAGTTGGATGTTGTTAAAAAGTGAAGATACAACATTTGAGGATTTGACAGTTCAGCTTTGTACATTACAAAGAAATTTTATGAAACAGAAGGGTTTCACAGGAGGCTTTGGCTGCAGTATCAAAGCAAAGGATAGGGTAACAAGGAAAAAGTAAGAGTAAAAATTATAATAAATGTAATTACTGCAAACAGGCTGGACTTTGGGTTAGGAACTGTGAGAAATGGATTTTTGATGGTAGACCGAAGAAATTTTATGAAACAGAAGGGTTCTAGTTCTGTTTCACAGGAGGCTTTGGCTGCAGTATCAAAGCAAAGGATAGGGCAACAAGGAAAAAGTAAGAGTAAAAATCATAATAAATGTAATTACTGCAAACAGGCTGGACATTGGGTCAGGAACTGTGAGAAATGGATTTTTGATGGTAGACCATAGAAAAACCAAGAGGCTTCAGCAGCTGATAGTGCAGGTCTTATGCTTGTTGAAGTAGAAGCTCTATCAGTTGAATCATCTAGTCAACCGTCTACATGGTGGATAGACAACGGCGCTACAAGGCATGTTACTAATACAAATTTGTTTTACATAGATTTCAAGAGGTTTGAGAGTCCATTAGGCATAAAATCAGCTGGAAAAGAAATCCTACCAGCCATAGGAACTGGAACAGTTACACTAAAAAATTTCACTACTGGAGAGATGTTTTTGTTGAAGGATGTTTGGTATGTTATGAATTTATGCAGAAATTTAAACATTTATAAATACAAGCTTATTTGAATCAACAGCTACACAGTGCTGGCTTTCAAATCAGGGAAAGTTAATGCTGTATGGAACAAGGGAACATGGGGGCACTCTTTACAAAGCAAAAATTGAACCAGTAATACCAAATCCTGAATATTGTTGATGATTTGTTGCAGCTGTACCATCAAAGGTGGGGTCATCAAGATAAGCGGCATGTCCAAGCTAAAATGCTCAAAGAATTGAACATAAAAGTTGCTAAAGCAAACGAGCAACTTTGTGAGCCGTGTGTTTATGGAAAGGCACATAAACTTCCATTTGGACATAAAAAAAAATCAACAAAACCAGGACAGTTACTGTCAGCAGATGTATGTGGACCCTTTCCAGAGTTGTTTTCACGGACAGCTATACTAAGTTTTGTTATGGCTATTTGATGTCAGAAAAATCAGAAGTTAAAGAAATGTTGAAAAAGGTTCTTCAGCATGCAAAAGTAATGGGCCATTCAATACAAGAAATGATTTGTGACAATGGTGGTGAAATGGATAACAATGAAATCAGAAAGATTTTAAGTGCAGTGGGAGTCACTGAGGTTGACAGCCCCTTACACACGCCAGCAAAATGCCATTTGTGAAAGGGAATTTTGGACAACCGTCGAAATGGCAAGAACATTTAAATATTCCAACGAAGATTTAACTTTTCCAGAAACTATGTGGGCAGAGTTTGTAGAAACTGCAATTTACATCCTAAACAGAACAGGAAAGTGGTCTGTAGAAGGTGTGAGCCCCTATGAGCTCTGGATAAGCAAGAAACCAAGAATAAAGCACTTGAGAGGGATTGGTTCTGTATGCAACGTCCATATTCCTAATCAGAGACGCAAGAAAATGGATAAGAAGTCCATAAAAGTATACCTGATAGGGTTCCACGGAGATGAGCGATACCGTATATGGGTGAAAGAAGAAAACAAAGTCATTCTAAGTAGGGATGTTCTAATTCAAGAGAAATTGAATAAGTGTGAGTTTGTTAAGTTGCCAATAAAAGACACTGACATTCAAGATTGTGAAAAACCAGAAGACCAAGAAGTGTCTGATGAGACAAGAGGTTCTGAAAAAGAAGGAGAGTCTGAGTCTGAAGATGAATCGGTCGACGAATCAGAGAACCGACTCTCACCCTTTTCACACAATTTGAGAAACCGCTCAAAGCTACCAAAAACCAGCACATCTGAGAGATTATGTGTTGTTTGGTGAAGAATCCATTCTTCAGGTCATAACACCAAACAGTTATGAAGAAGCTCTGAGGGGTAGTGATAAGAAAAATTGGCAGCAAGCTTTGGACAGTGAAATGAAATCATTTAAAGAGAATCACACATGGGAACTAACAAGTTTACCTAAAGGTTGTAGGGCCATCTCGTCTAAATGGATGTATAGAATCAAGTCTAACCCTGATGGTTCAGTAGAAAAATATCAGGCCAGACTTGTAGTGAGAGGTTTCAGCCAGAAGTATGGTGTGGATTTTAATGGGACTTTCAGTCCAGTAGCAAAACTTGGCATGATACGAGCAATGTTAAGCATTGCAACCGCAGAAAATATACATTTGATTCAGTTCAACGTGTCAACTGCATTTTTATATGGCCACCTAGATGAAGACGTCTATATGGAACAGCCTGAGGGCTACACAGATGGAACAAAAAAGGTCTGTAAACTGTTGAAAAGTTTATGTGGTTTAAAGCAAGCTCCTCGATGTTGGAACAAAAGATTTAACACGTGTCTTAAAGCTTTAGGATTCAGAACAAGTGAAGCTGATCCTTGTTTGCACATTAAAGAGAGCCTAAAAAAAAACAAATTGTTGGTAGCATTATTTGTTGATGATGGATTAGTAATGGCAAATAGCAAAGAAAAGGCTGAATTATTTATAAAAGAGTTGGAGAAGGAGTTTAAGATCACAGTTAAACCAGCTACATTTTCCTTGGTTTGGAAATCAAGAAAATTCTATAAAAATTTGTCAGCAAACATTTATCAAGAAGTTATTACAGCGTTTTAACTTTCAAGACTGTAAGCCTGTCTCCACTCCCATGACAAAGTTAGATGAACATGATTCAGAACAAGACAGGAACAGTAGTTTCCTAAATAGAGAAGCTGTTGGAGCTTTGATGTACCTGATGGTATGCAACAGACTAGATCTTGCGTACAGCATTAGTGTTCTCTCAAAAACCCTGGACTGTCCTAGTAATCAGGATATTGTACGACTGAAGAGAGTATTTCGCTACATTTCTGGGAATACGATACACGGCGAATGGGAGTTGTGAACTCAGCTGTTACAGCGATACAGACTTTGGTGGATGCAACAAAAGGAGGGGCTGAGTCAGGGTCAACAAATGACAGCAACTTCGACAACTGAGCCAGAACTAGTTGCAGCAAATGAAGTAGTAAAATAAATTATCTGGCTGTTTAGACTATTTGAAGACATGGGCTGTCCTCAACAAGTGCCTACCCTTCAAATTGACAACCAAGAAACAATTTGCCTGTGCCACAATCCAGAGAACCATTGCCGCACAAAGCATATACAAGTAAAATTCTTTTTCAAAAAGAGAAAAAATTTTGGATGGTGTTCTCAAAGTACAGTACATCCCCACAGAGGAACAGGTCGCGGATATTATAACGAAGACACTACCAAGGCCTAGGCTTGAATATCAAGAAACTTGGACTGTTTTCATGTTTGTCAAATTATTTAAAAGATAGAAAAAGGGAAAGTATTGTAGTAGAGTAGCTTCCTACTTTTAATAAATTGTATTGGTACCACTACCATATGTAAGGTTACCTAGCTATAAGGTTGCATTGTTTACAGCAAAATGTAGCCCTTGTTAATAAGAGTACATTTCCGTTAATGTTCCCACTTCTCTTTGCAAAATATAAAAATAGCTGGACACAGCCAATCCACAACAATGTTCTCCCTACCGGGCTTATACACTATGTCCATATTATATTGGCTAAGGAGCTCCTTACACCAGGTGACCCTTGCCCATGACTTTCAGCTTGCCCACCCACTGTATGGACCCGGAATCTCCTACCAAAAACATAGGGTCGGAAGCGGTCCACAGCCCAAACTATAGCCAACAACTCTCTTTCAAGGGCATTGTATCGTGTCTACGCCTCCGTTAACCGTCTACTGCAATACGCTACCGGACGCTCCCCTCCCCCTTCGCTATCCTGAGATAACACAGCTCCCAAGGCGTACTCACTCGCGTCTGTAGTAATCGCGAGTAATCTGTAGTATTCGACAGAATAAGGGTTTCAAAAGTTTTATTTTCACATAAACTCATATAGGTCATTTAGGAAATAGCTCAATAACAGAATGCCAAAAAAAAAAGAAACCAGGAGTAATATGATCTTAAATTACTATTCATATTATCCCTTCAATATGAAGTACAGTGTTATAAATAACTAAGTAAATAAGGAGATAAAAATAACTGATTTGAGTAAATTGAATGCGGTTAAGAGTTTAGTTTTTAATATCCTATATTCCTTGAAAATTTTTACTCTAAAAATTTAATTTACAAAGTTTAGAATATAAACCATAAGAAATTCAATAATGGACTAGAAAATAAAAAAAAAAAAATAATACAATCAATAAGAAGTTTCATGAATGTAACTACATAAAAGAGTTACCTGAAAATCCTTCAAAGAATATCACCTTGCTGAATACTCCTCATGTTATAGATATTGAAGTAAATAAGTTAAATAAAAGCTAGCAGAGTCGATCAAATTTGAATATAATTAGAAAAAAGATCATTACATATAAACACATAACAAAACGCAACGCCATGAGAGCATGGTTAAACGACCTAGTCCGTAGCGGGAAAGTAGGTTACACTCAGCAGTGTTGCCAGTGTCAACCGCACAAATCTTTCAATGAATATAAATTGATAGATAAACACAAAAAAATAATTTATCTCAACAATAGACCCAGTAATAAGATTAAAAATTATTAAATAGAAATAAAAAATCAGTCAGAATTGGTATATAAAGTGCCATGTTTTAATTGTTCAGCAATATACATAGGAGAAACTAAACAATTATTGGGAGAAAGAATCTATCATCTCTCTATATATAAAAGAGAGCTGTTAAATATTTGTCCTCGATAGACTTGGTTATTACTGGACCGATTGACGTGGTGCTTTTTGCTATATGTTCCATTTCGTCGTGGGAAGGTTTAAAGATGATGAAATCATGAATTTTTACTGGCAGTAAAGTAGTTCGGTAAATTTTTTATTAGAAAAAAGAAAACCATATTCGTTTTCAGGTTTGTCTCGAAGTACTAAATACCATTTTTGGAAGAAACTAAAAATCATTCATATTTCACGTCGATTTGCAAGTTTTTTCCTCCGTCGACTATTTTCCAATAATCGTTAATAACTCCACTCCCTTTTATCCGACTGTCATGTTAATAGAACCGTTGGAAAGCTGAATGTCTGCTCTTATAGCCGAAATCGACAAAAGTTAAATTTGGTTTTTTTTAAAGGGAAATTGTGGGTTTCAAATGAGGGGAAAAAATTCTCACATTTTATTTTATATCTCCGGTTCTAATTTGTTTAATTGGACCCGCTTTATGCCTTTTGGTGCAGTTTTTAGAGCCCTAAAACACTGCCAAGTTTAGTATAGATAGGTCGAGGAGTATTGAAGTTATTTCTATTTTTTAGATTTTAAAAAAGAAATCTAAGGATGAAAATTTCGGACTAAAAAATTTTATTTTCCGATTTTTCCGAAAATTCGTATATAGGGGTTTCTCGAGGTGCTGAAAAGGAATATAAACTTTGTTTTACTCCTAAAAAATCTATTACCTCACTTTGTATAGCAACTCCGTCTGATTTTTTTTTAATATTTTGAAAATTACGAGGCACAGGAAGAGTTTTTCTTTAAAAACTGTTCATATTTGAGGTAGTATGTACATGACAAATATAATTACCTCAAAGAAGAAAAACAAATCACCAAAATCGTACCAGTATTAACGATGATACGGCAAAGTTAGTCGTTTTGAAATATGTAACCATGGCTACAGTCTTATAGCATCTTCTCTTCTCTCCATATATAAAAGAGAGCTGTTGAATCTTTGTCCTCAATAGACTTGGTTATTATAATTGATTTACAAGGGGTATTTTTCTAAATTTGTCCACAATGAACTTATGAATTACTGGACCGATTTATTACAAAAATGGTATAATTTATATTTGTATAAGTGGATACCTGATACTGCTAAGAAAAAAGAAAGGATGACAGTGTATATATATATTTAAATAAAAAAATATAGTACTAATATAAAGTATTAGTAAATTTGGAATATAGTGTGATATGTTAAAAAAATTTACTTTGATTAAATATGAGTTATTTATAGAGTTAAAAATCGAATTGCCATTAGTGTTTACTATGGAGACATTATGTTGTAAATCCAGAATGGGTGCTATCTATATCTATCTATCTATATATAAAAGAAAATAAGAAGGAATCTAAGACAGGAGAGGTTTGGAAAATGTAAAGAAAGCTAGATTTCAGAAAACTTTTAATGAAAATCTATAAAAAAAATAAAAAATAAATAAATAAAAGCATTATCACGAGGAGGTGAAAATTACTTCACAAAATCTTCTTCTTTAACCTAAGCCCTTAAACATTTTATATTCAGCAGTAATATACCAGCTATTCCTCAAACTGGGTGCCACAGCACTCTGAGGTGCCCCAAGTGTATGCTGAGAGTGCCGCAAACGAATGCTACTTTTCCAAAATATTTAAAAAAATTAAAATAGCAAATATACAGTGCATTCCAACAATTAATTTCCACTGTTCTTCTTTTCCTACATATTCAACTGCTCTAAGGGTAATTAATTGTGCAATTTGTTTTTAGTTTGACAGAGGTGCCTCAAATTATTCTTTAGCCTAGAAAGGGTGTTGTAAAATTGTTTTAACCCAAGGAGGGTCCTGTGAAAAAAGTTTGGGGACTGCTGGTATACAGCATCAATCTTGTTAATGTTATGAAGAAAAGAAAACTTGAAATTTGGGATAGCTTGTAAAGTATGCATTTTATGGTATTGTTATAATATATAAAAAGAAGATATATAACATTTGAAAGATAATTTAACTAACTAAAAAAATACCTAAATTTCACCTCTATTAGCTAAATCTCTAGAGATTTAGAAAAATTTCCAGAAATATTCTATATGCTCATTTAAATGATAAGTCACCCAGAAAGCAAAATGAAAAAAAAATGTATATCTTACTTAGACCAGTTTAAGTGAAGATACAAATATATAAGATAAGAGAAAGAGAGGAACATAAAAAAATATATAAAAAACTAAAAGAAATAACTGATAATTGACATATTTTAAAATAGAGAAAATATTTTAAAAAAACAGTTGGAAATTTCTTGATGAATCAAAAGTAAATTGAAACTTCCTCATTTAATTTTTGTCTAAGGGTTCAATATTTTGTAATATTTATTTATTTTTTTTTTTTTCAAGGAAATATCCTCAATACTTCTTACTTATTTATTCAATGATTGGGGAACATTTTGGCCATTTGTTCATCATCTGGTCCAGTCTTAAATTATCCTATATTATATATCTTCACAACTATGATTTATGAAATCATCTGCTTCACTAAAGCCTTTGTTACAGGATGTACAATGAAATGTTATACTTCCTTTCACATGTAATTTTTCATAATGAGTAATGATGGAACGAGGAAACCATTTTCTGCAATACTGACACACTGTCATCCTTTCTTTTTTCTTAGCAGTATCAGGTATCCACTTATACAAATATAAATTATAATCCATTTTTGTGATAATTTGCATAATTGTCTTGTTAAGATGATCCTGATAAGACATAAAAAAAGGATTGGTTCCACAACAAGAAGCCCTGGAGTACCCAAGTATTTAATCTTCCCAGGTTCATTTGCTTGGATATAGCTTATAACAAACTAAATTTTTACTATTTGTAATAAATTTCATTATAGTTGATTTTAATTTGAAGATCTTATGTTTAGTATTGTTATCTGCCATTGCCAATATTATCAATTGATTATTATAAAATATATTAATTATAAATAAAAGGAATGTTGTCCGGGTGCAGTAAAAAAAAAATCAAATAGAACGACCATTTGAGTTTTTTTTATGGTCAATCAGCCATCTTCTCTACTATATTAATTATAGCATTAAGTTCTTTTTTTTTTTTGAGAGGTGAGAAACCGATGAGGAAAATAATATCTCAAATTGAAAATTTACCTGATTAAGATCAAGTATTATGTCAAGCATGTTGTTGAAATCGCTTTGGTGCTAAAGTTTAATCATACCATTAAATTATATTTTATACAATTATATGTGTTTTTATAAAAAATCCCCAGGATTTCTACTGGGAAAATCCTCCACCACCTTCCATTTCTCAGCATTTATGAAAAAACCTGCGTCTCCCCCAGTATCCATTCAGCTTTCTTTCTGTCTATCTAATTTTTGTGATTATCAGTTTGTGTAGATTCCATTTTTGTTCACTATGAATGCTTTAAATGTAAATGTTTGTGGGGGGTGTGAAATTAATCCCACAAATATTGTGGAGGCAACAGGTGGTGTTGGTGAACAGCAATTCCTCAACATCCTTCAAAGATACGGAGTAGTTGCAGTTCACAAAATTTGTCCTAGATGTGGAGCAATATGTGTGACAGATCTTGGCTGAGCACGGTTCAGGTAATAAAAAATTACTGTTCTCTAATTTAATAACAAATTGTTTCATTTCTATATATTTATTGAATCGTCTAATGGTTTTTAGATGCCGAAAACGTAGAATTAGAGAGAACGGTACTCAGGCTAAATGTGATTACTATCTAAGTATGAGGACTAGCACATGGCTGAGTCGAACACAACTCTCCTTCAAAAAGGTGTGCCATTTTATAACTTTATGGGCGACTCTACCTCACCCTCGACAACCTATTATAATGTCGATGTTGGGCTTTTTCATTCATATCGAAAATATTGAGAGGACGTGGCGTGAGGTACGCTGTAATATCCCACAATTCGGAAGAAATAAAAACGACAATGCCGGATACCTGGCTGAGTTTTATTGGAAATCGAG
>NW_027107649.1:22268-22769 GCF_000696795.3 Halyomorpha halys | reverse complement strand
ACAATGCCGGATACCTGGCTGAGTTTTATTGGAAATCGAGAGTCGATTTAAACTCCCGCTTCCATCAATTCTCGATGGAGGTTGGTAGGCAATTTGATACTTATAGCAATTAAAAGGTAAGAATTTTAATATTATTATATTATATTATATTACCCTCGACAAACTATTATAATGTCGATGTTGGGCTTTTCCTCAAAAAGAGTAGTGGATTGGTCTAATTTTTGTCGGGAGATTTGTTTAGACTCACTACTGATGTCAGATGTTGGCACCATTGGTGGTCCAAGGGTAGTGGTAGAAATTGATGAGGCGAAGTTAAACGGAAAAACAACCAGGGAAGGGAAGTCCAAGGATCATGGATCTTCGGTGGGATTGAAAGAGTGAGGAAAAGGTGTTTTTTTGAAACAGTCCTTGATCGCTCGGCTTACTCCCTCATGGAAGTTATCCTGCAGCGAATCGCCCCGGGAACTACCATTATTTCAGACCTATGGAGAGGATATTATG
>NW_027107649.1:20901-21631 GCF_000696795.3 Halyomorpha halys | reverse complement strand
TAAGAATTTTAATATTATTTGGTTAGTAATAGTATGTCGATATTAACTCCTTAGTAATAATAAGGACCTGAGTTAATACTTTGTAGTGCTAAGGCAATTAACATTTGTGTCCAATAATTTTCCAATATAGAATATCTATTGTTATATAACCTACAGATTTCCATTCCAGATTTCAAACTCAACCATCATGAGAAGGGTATCTAACTTGGCCTTCCTTCACGCCAGTTTCCTCCATATATTTGTACAGTGAATGAATAAATATCATCAGTAGGCTATGAATTCAAAGGCGAGAATTACATCAAAAGAATTAAAGAAGTACAAATTTGTGATATATTGTTGAATTAAAAGTCAGTAAGTTTTGTTTTGTTCATAGAAACTGATATACTTAATTTTGTTGTCAAATTCTTTAATATGATGTCTCTAATTAATAACTAGATTTAATTTAAAGGAGTGTTTGTTTAAATAATTGTCAGAACTTATACAATATGTTGATTGTAGTAGACATGTAATTGTTTTAATAAAGGAATAGATCATGGTTTTCCCTGTTAGTTATCCATATATCTAAATACAATTCTATCCTTTAAACCTAATACATATTCCCTCTTTAATAAATATAAAATGTAAAATTATGAGAAGATTGTTGACCCTCTATGATATATATGAGGTGAAGATGGTTAGGGGGTGCACTAATATGCTATTTATTTAATTAATATAACAGTCAGACAGTTCG
>NW_027107649.1:4163-19901 GCF_000696795.3 Halyomorpha halys | reverse complement strand
TATAAAATAAAATAAATAATAGACTAAAAATTTGGAAATATACACAATAATGGAATGAAAATATAAATTAGTTGATTACTAACTATGACAAGACAGTAGTAGATTGATTACATTATTATTTATATACATATAAACGTGAGCAACAAATAAATGATACAGTGGAAAGAATCTATAAAGAATTAGTTAAAGAAATTAGGAAAGAACATTGTTATAAATTCCAGGAAAAGCCGCTAGAGTGGAGGTAGGCAAAAGACGTTATATAAACAGAAATCTAAAGGTTAAAAGGTCGTAGAGATAAAATAGTCAATGTGAGAGTAAAAAAAAAAATAAAAAAAAATCCAACTTAAAAAGGTGTAAAATGTAAAATAATGAGAGCCCAAAAATAATAAAATGTATCAATATATAAAGAGCGTGTAAAAAACATTGCTATAGAAAATAAGGAGAAATATGGAGAATAGGAAATTTAAGAAATAAGAGATAAGATAAGAGAGAAAACAATAACTTACAGTTGTAGGCAGAGATTTCTGCTAAACTGTTTGAAATTGCAGGAATAATCTCTAGAGTGCAGGTCGACAAAGACGTTAGACAAACGGAAATCCAACGGTCAAAAAACGAACGTTGAGATAAAATAAGATTTAAATGTAAAATTATGAGAGCCAAAAGATACTAAAATGTATAAATATGTAGTGGGTATGTAAAAACGGATAATTTAATTTTTAAAAAATTAAGAAAGATTACTGGCGTTTTAATAAATCAGTTTTGTGATTAACGGGGGAAGACACTAATTGTATAAAAATACTTTCGGATAGCAGTCGCTTTTCATGGTTAGGAACGGTGGCTAAAATGGAAGTATTATCAGAATCGAAAGAGTGGTTGAAAAGTAAACTATATTCAGATAATTTAGAAGCACTGAAGTTACGGGGAAATACGGAATACTTGTGTTGAGTTATGCGGTCTTTGAGTAAATGTTTGTTTCGCCAATATAAGATGCGTTACAATTAGTAGTAGAACAAGAGAAACGGTACACAACGTGAGAACGGTATTGAGGAGGAATGGGATCTTTTTTTTCTCTATCTAAATGACGGTTGTTGTCTTTTTGTTTTATAGCCCTGAAGAAGACCTGAAAATTAGGTCGAAACGTCGGGATAAATAAATATTTTTTGTTTATTTATGTTGTTTCTTTGCTGTCTGCACCCCCCGACCATCTTCTCCAATCAGTATAATAGTGCGTATTTCTAAGATATGTTAAATATATTTGAAAGCAGAATTTGCTTCGAGGGATATCGAAAGAAAATTAGCAATATCGATATTATATCGTCACTAAAATATCGGTATTTTAAAATATACAAAATATCGATATCGAAAATTTAAGGAATTAAAGTAATAATAATTATAAAATGATAATAAAGCATATTATAGGAACTCTTATTTTATGTCATACCTGGCCAAAACAGAAAATATTCTTAATAATGGTGAAGCAAAAAAACACCATGACAATCATAACATAAACATAACAAATTTCAACTGAAATATAATTTTTTAATTTAAATTCAATCCATATTGAAGATTAGCAACAATAAAAAAATATATATTTTTAAAAGAGACTAGAATATTTTGAAATGAAATATCAATATTTTGTTTCAATAATTTAATACCCATTTCAATATTTAACATCCATTTCGATATTTAATATCTATTCGGTTTTTATGAAAAATTTCAAACTGAAATTTCGATATTATTTTTCAATTATTTAATATCCATTTCAATATTTGACATCGTTATTAATATCGATATCGAAGATAAGTAACAATATTCCGACATTGTTTTATCGAAATATCGATATTTTGTTTTAAAAGACTGGGAATGTTTAAAAAGAAATATCGATATTTTGTTTCGGTAATTTAATATTCATAAAGATATTTGACATTATTATTAATATAGATATTGATGATTAGCAAAGATATTCCGATATTATTTTATCGAAATATTGGTATTTTGTATAAAAAGAGTAGACAAATTTAAAGTGAAATATCGATATTTGATTTTAATAATTTAATATCCATTTTGATATTTAACCTCCATTTCGATATTCAGTATCAATTCAATATTTATGGAATATTTCAAAATGATATTTCCATACAATTTTCATTAATTTCAAATTCCATTCTGTTGAATATTTGACATTGGTGTTAATATCGATATCAAAGATAAGAAACAATATTCCGATATTATTTAATTGAAATATCGATATTTTGTTAAAATACACTAGAAAATTTTATGAAAACCATAAAATGGTATTTCAATATTTTATTTTTATAATTTCATATACAATTCGATATTTGATATTCTTATCAATATCGATATCGAAAATTAGGAACAATATTCTGATATTATTTTATGGAAATATCGATGTTTTGTTGAAAAGACTTAGAATGTTTAAAAAGAAATATCGATATTTTGTTTCGGTAATTTTATATGCATAACGATATTTTACATTCTTATTAATATCGATATGAAAGATAAGGAACAATATTCCGATATTATTTTATCGAAATATCAATATTTTGTTTAAAAAGAAATATAGATATTTTGTTTCGCCAATTTAATATCCATATCGATAATTGACATTGTCATTAATATGGATATTGAAGATTAGCAAAGATATTCCGATATTAGTTTATCGAAATATCGAATTTTTTTTTAAATGGGTAGACAATTTTAAAATGAAATATCGATATTTGATTTTAATAATTTAATATCCATTTTGATGGTTATCCTCCATTTCGATATTTATTATCCATTCGATATTTATGGAATATTTCGATATAATTTTCTTATAATATCAAATTAAATTCGATATTTGACGTTGTTATTAATATCGATATCAAAGATAAGGAATCAATATCGATATTTCATTGTTGAAGATTAGCAGCAATATTATTTAATTCAAATATCGATTTTTTGTTCAAAATGTCTGGAACATTTTTTGTAAATTTAAACATGAAATATCGATGGTTTATTTTAATAATTTTATATTTATTTCGATATTTGAAATTGTTATTATTATCGATATTAAAGATAAGGAACGGTTTAACGATTTGAAATATCGATATTTATAAAATAATATCGGAATATTGTAGCTAGCCTTCGAAATGGACATTAACAACAATTTCATTTTCAATATCGATATTAATAAGAATATGAAATATCGATATGGATATTAAATTACCAAAACAAAATATAGAAATTTCGTTTTGAAATGCTTTATAAAATATTTTTAATTTTCCATAAAAAAATATCAATATTTCGATTAAATAATATCGGAATATTGTTGCTAATTATCAATATCGATACTAATATAAATGTCAAATATCGAATAGAATATGAAATTAATGTAAATTATATCCAAATATCATTGAATATATATTGAAATATTCAATAAATATCGAATGGATACAAAATTAATATTAAATTATAAAAATCAAATGTCGATATTTTATTTTAAAATTTTCTTCTGTTTTTAAAAAATATATTGATATTTCGATAACATAATTTCGGAATATTGTTCCTTATCTTGGATATCGATATTAATAACAATGTCTAATATCGAAGTGAAAATTAAATCATTGAAACATTATATCGAAATTTGGTTCTAAAATTTTACATAAAATATTTTTTGTTTTCTATTACAAAATATCAATATTTCGATATAATCATCGGAATATTATTTCTAATCTTCAACAATAAAATATCGATATTTCATTTTTGTAAAATTTAAAAATAATATTTCATTTTTAAATTTGACCTATAATATTTTAGGTTGAAATAAATAAATCTTTTTTCAAACAAAGTATCAACATTTACATAAAATAATATAAGAATATTAGTATTGAACATATTGAAACAATATATTGATGTTTTTTTTTAAATTTTTTAATAAAAATATCTTCTTTTTTTCACGAAATACCAATATTTCAGATAAATAATATCCAAATATCTTTTTTTATCTTCGATGTCGGTATTATATAACATTGAAATGGATATTAAATTATTGAATCAAAATATCGATATTTCATTTTAAATTTGTCTAGTCTTTTTAAACAAAATATCAATATTTTAATAAAATAATATTAGAATATTGTTGCTAATTATCGATATCGATATTAATAACAATATCAAAGATCAAATTGTATGTTAAATTATTGAAACAATACATTGGAGTGCATATTATCAATATTTTTTTTATTTACATACATATTTTTCAGGTGTGAACTTTTTTTTTTTTTTTTTTTTTTGAAACCGATATTCCGATATTATCGAAGGAAAATATTGATATTGCGATATTATCGGTTACTGAATATCAATATCAAAATATCGGATATCGGAGACAAAATATCGATATCGATATCCCATCCCTAGCAACGAGTAGCTTGCGATCGTAAGTACTGTAGTTCTTTTAAGCACTGCTGAGTTTTTTGTTTTTTTTAGAAACAATCCAAACGGTTGTGCTTCATTATTTATCAGCTGGTGCAAGGCAGCGTCCACAGCAAAGTTGGACGCGTCAACAGTAAGAGTAACTTGTTCGTCGGGAGAGGGATGGGCAAGTTAGGTGGGATTAGCAAGTTCTTGCTAAAGTCTGTCGAACGATGCCTCCGTTTCCCAAGTCCACTTGATTTGTCGGTGGTCTAGTTTTTTTTACAACTTCACACAAATTTAAAAGAAGTTGCTGGGTCACTGCTTTGTTAGGGAGTGCTCTTCTTTAAAAGTTCACAACCTCAAGAAATCGACATTCACATTTAATATGACTGGAAATGCATAATTTTGGATGAGAGAGAGAAATACTTTATTTATGTATGCTGCCTAAATACATTAGGTTGCTATCTCACACAGCGTACTTATTAATCCGTAATCGGATATATATAAATTACACATACATGGTATAATCAGAAAAAAAGAGATACAATAATAAGATATTATAAACAATTTTTTTCCCCCCTACAGTTTCCTTTTACAATCCATTTCGGTCTGTACAACCTAAAACGTTCTGAGAGGGGTTCAATTCCGGAGGAATTTACACGATATCCCAAAAACTCCATTTCGCTATCGGCAAAGACGCATTTAATAATTTTGATATTAATATTATAATGTGCTAACTGTTGGAAGAGCATGTCAAGATGTTGTCGGTGTTCTTCTTCGTTGCGAAATTCCACTAATAAGTCATCTAAATATGCATATACGAATGGAAGATCCTTTAGAACATGACGAATATAACGTTGGGACCAATCCTAAATACCAAGAATTCAAATAATCCAAAAGGTGTGTCGGCGGTTTTTTGAACGTCTTCAGGAACCACTAAAATATGTTGAAAATCCCGTACGAGGTCTACCTTACTGAATACTTTCTTGCCGTAATGATGGTCCTGAAGTCTCGATGGTGCGAGTTATGTCATGGTCAATGGTGTTGCAATGAAATGTAGGTTTCTCTTGAAGAATTTTCAGGTATTTACGAAGGAAATTAGAAAATTTCTGAAGTTGCAAAACAAGGACTCAAGGCTGAGGTGTATTGGAAGTTTTAACCGGGACTGTCAAAGATGTCACGTGATGATCAATCAGATGCTTGCCTTTTAAGTCAAATAATAAGCCATAATATTTCAACCAATCTGCTCCGATTATTGACTGTGCAACATCAGCAATTGTAAAACTCTAATGAAAATCTCTGAAGTCCGAAATTAATTTTTAAAAGTTTTTGCCATAAGTTAAAGTGGTTCCATTTGCATCACACTTTATGAGATGAGCTGGAGTTTTCTGAAGGATTCTGAGGCGAAGATGACTTATAACTGCAGGGCTGTACACAGCTGTTTGCCTTATCTCCGAATTTATAGTGATACCAGCACAAAGAAAAACAGGAGCTAGAGCTCATTGAATGGGAACGACTGCGAGGATAGGGTGAACTAGGTCAATTGCGAGTTGACAGCTGTGATATTTAATTAGAAAGTATAATAACTAACGATTCCAATTGGGCAATGCGATAAACGAAAGAAGGTTCTAAAGCAGTGGATGAATTACCAGTGGACGCACAGCTAGAGTGATTGGATGTTACTTCAAAAATTCGTTCACCCATGGTAGCCAATTCTTCAAGATTTTCACTGGCTAGCTGCTAAAATTGACTTCGCAGAATTAGTTAATCCATATTAAAACAGGGAACGAAGAAATTAATTTTGAACACTGGAACCAGCAAGTGATCGCATCTCACGGAGTATGTGTGAAGGTTTTTTATCCCCTAATTGCAGTTCAATTAACAACTTATAGCCTTCTGTGACTGTGTCTCTAAAAATTTTGAAAGAAAACGCATTTTTAATAAATCAGAGTATGCAATAGGAGACAATTCCTGTTCCATGAAATCTGAAATTTGTTCTACTACATCTGAGTCAAGAGAACCAAACACATGATGATATTTTGAGAGTTCAGATTTAATACAAAAGTTAACAAATTGAGATTCGGCCAAAACCGAATACAACACTTATATTATAAATATACTTTTTTGTTGCTGTATCCCACTACTGAAGTAAACTATATCAGCACAAATAGGTAACTTTACCTACTGTAAAAATTATATCTATTTTACATAGTAAGTGTATTAATTTTTGTTTCCTTAAAATTTGTGGTGGACGAAACTTAATATTGTATTATTTATTAGTTCTTAGTAAGTGTCGTTGTGACAGGTTTTTAATTTATTGGCCGAATTTGTAACGCATAATGAGTTAGACTTTTATTTTCTATATAAGAAAAAATATCAAATTAAATTTCTCATAAAGGTTCTATTAAAGTTTAAGGAGTAATAAGAATAATCTCTTAGGGAAGATAGATGGACTTCTATGGAAAAAGATCGATTTTTATCACCTGTAGTAATTTTGAAACCTGCACTGCAGTAAAATGGTCAGCTGTCTTAGGGGTCCCCCACTTCTGTTAGTTTTTCTTAAGGTTTGACCAATTTTGGGGGGCATACAACTGAACAGAGCTTTTATTTTGTCATAAATTTATTATCGATAGCATCCAAGATCGCAAACGGTCTTATTAACTGAAGGAAATCCGAGGTACCCCCTATAAGATACCAGAGTGGCTAGGCTACTGTACAGTTTATTAACAAAGATGTCCAGTACCATAGGACATCTCAATGTTCAAGATAGAATGATGATCAAAAAGAGTTCTTTACAAGAAAAGAAGGGAGGAAACACATCAGACACAGTAAGATTTCAAGAATTAATTATATTCTAATTATCTTTATATTAGCCTCATCAAAGTTCAGTAATAATCAAAGGATCTGTGGTTTTATGTACTTTGTCATTTTTGTCATTATGATCATGTGTGCTATAAGGATCAGTCCCTATTAAACATGTATAATTATTTAATTACATAATTTTGATAGCAAATTATGGCCATGAATCATTTTTTTATTTTTTAAATGATTGAAGTTGTTAATGAATTTTCTCTTATAACTGGTATTTTATCGTTTTGTTTACATATTCATTGTCGCTTTCGTCTACAGTAAGCATTTATCATGTCTTACTCTAGCTATGTGCTATTCAGGTGTGTAAATACTTCCTAATCAGGATATATTTTATGATCTGATTTTATACCTAATCTAGTCCTGTTCGATTGAATCATTACTATAATGTTATTATCAATTAAACAATCAGCCTGACATAAAATTATTTGTTTAGTTTCAATGAAAACTATTGACAGGTTGAATTTTGGAGCTTTTATTAAAATTAGTGATTTCTTGAGTATTGGTCTGACTGTTCTGGTCTTTTTTTTTTTACCATCAGGTAGATTTCAGTTTTGTTTTCTTTCGTTATTCGTGAGTGATGTTATTATGGTGATGTTTTTATTAAATTAATTCTAAGACAAATTAAAAAATATTTATGATTAATGAGTTACCTTGTACAATTGCGTTTTAATGTTTAAACACCAACCAATGTTTGTTTCTACATGTTCCCACTTCTGGTCATCACAATTCTGAAGAGGTTTTACTTCTAGCTCCTCGGTAGTAGGTAGTCATGTATTAGATGGTTATTGATAGGTCAGCTAGAATTTATGATCATAGATTTGTGTTTAGCTATGCCTGCTTCTTTCTTTGGTTAGTTTCTGTACTCTTATAATATATTCTGTAACAATATATCTACCTCTATTAGTTTTTTTGTATGATGATTTCACACATTATTATACTTTTTGAACCCCTACTCTTAAAGCTGTTTCGCTCATTACAATGTTTTGTTGTTACATACATATACACAAATATGTTACATCCATGTTTAAATTTAGTGTTGTCAGTTTGATTTCTGATCAATTAATAAATTTCTAAGGATACCAAAGTGCCCCTTTATCCCTTAGAAAAATGTGGTATGTTTTTTATAGTACTTAGAACGTAATAAATTTAATTAAACAGTCAGTTCATTATTTAGTCCGTTCAGTATTATTTGGCTGTCAGTTATTACATATATATCCGCCATATGATTTGAGCTTCTAACGTGCAATGAAGCCTGACAAAAAATGGTCAGTGAAGCTTTCCTATCTGGATATTGGAGTGTAACAAACCTAATCAGAATTTACCAATTTGTTATATTTTATTCTCTTTAACAAATTTTATTGTAACTGTTGGATCTTAAGCTTTATAACAGGAACATCATTAAAGTTAAATAGCATATTTATTATTTTATATCATATTAAACACAAATACAACATATAAGACACATAGAATGGCATCACAACAACTGAACGAAGGTTGCACCTTAACAAATCGGTCGTGTCTAAAGAGGCTGCAAACATACATATAATTAAATAAACTATTTTTAACACTTAATTATATGAAATAAATATAAAATAATTGTTAAAAAAAGATATTATACATATGTTTATCAAATTAAATTATCACAATTAAAATTTTTCCAAAACTGAATTGTCAATACAAAATTTAATTTTTGTATAACTAACTCCCCTTGTTAGATAATCTGTAACTATTTCCTCAGTTGGTAAGTATTTTACCTCAATTTGACTGTTCTCCATAACTTCCCTTATGAAATGATAAAATATATCATTACTTCTTTACTTGAAATTTATAGAATATTTTATTATAATACTTACATATACTACACCAATATCATAGATAAACTAAAATTATAAGTGTATGTATTTAAAAAACAGAAATAATTTTAAACATTAGAATCTAATATTTTAAAATCCATATATTCAAAATTCCTAGCATAGTAAAATAAGTTCAGTGGGCCAAAAAAATAAATGAAAGATATATAAGAAGATAACAAAATATAACAGATAAAGGATTATCGTTCTCATTTTTTTATTTCAGTATTATCGCATATATTCTGACAATAAAACCCAATATAGAATGTAATATCAAATGTTATAATCAAATATTATTTTTGGCTAGTTAATTACTTAAACATCATATTTTTAATCATATGATACAATATAACATAAAAATATATAAAATGATTAATCAGTACTATTTTATTTGATATATGTGAACTGATATAATTGAAAAAACACTGACTGAGAATCTTAAATAACTTCAAGAAGAATAAAAAGGGAAAATATCAAACAAGTAGAAAATACATCAGGTGTTCTTTTGCTTCAATGAAGGTGGGAAATGAAAATATCATCCTTCTCTTTTTTATTAATAATGTAGGGCATGGAAAAAGTTTAGCATTGACTTCTTTATTAATTTCACACCAGTATCTTGAACTACCAATTGAGAATTCTACTTGTCAAATCATTGGGAAGGCCATTATGTTCACTCTCTGGCCTCATAAGAAGTTTCATTGACGCAAGAGAGTGACGAATCAACTATACACCTAAGTGAAGTTAAAAATAACAAAGATAAGCATATATGTTACGAGGTTCTGAACTACCACGGAAATATGTAATATACACAACATAAGTCTTATTTAAGTGTTATATTGATTGTGTTGAGCAATAGCAAGTGATTACCAATAAAAATACTCATTCTCTTTCACATCGTGGAACCACCTGAAGAGGTAACAGAAGGGACTAAAAGAGACTTTGTGTTTTCTGTATCACAGAAGTGTGTCTTGATCACCTTTCAGCATAAAGTATTCCTTTGTGGGGTATATTGATGGGAATTTCAAAATCAAGCTAGGGAGTGACAGAAAATTGTCTAGCAGAGGTAAAAATTGTTATACAAATTACTGTGTTTCATCTAAAATTCAAATTACTTTTTAAGCCAATAAATAAAATAATGCTGAAAATGTAGTATCCATTTACTGCAAAAGAAACTGGTACCATTGATTTGTAAAGTCTCAACCCCCTCAGCTTCATGATAGGGTTAGAGGGTAACAAAAATATATCTTATAACTAGACAATTAATGATTAGGACCTCAAAATGAGAAGGAAAGGTTAAAAACTTACAATTTGAACTTAAAAAGTTCTGTTACAGAAATAGCATATTTGCTCATATATGTTTATAAAGATCACAAATTCTTTTTTACCATCTACTGATGGGAAAAAACCACTTTTTGCTAATTCTGATGATCCGATTACAGGCTATACTTAAGATGGTTTTAGCGAGAGAAAACTTTTAAAAAAAGAGAAAAAGGAATAAGATATGAAATGCTTGGACTGCTGTAAAAGACTGGCTTCATTGGGTTCGGTACATCTATATGTATACATACATTGATCAGCTGATCTCCTCAGTCAGCTGATCAATGTGTTTGGATGGTTAATTCTATATTGTTTTCCGAATAATTGCTTATTCGAGTAGAAAAATCACGAATACGAACGTATTCGTCTCTTGTTAATCGAATAAAATTCACTCACCTCTGATTGTGATCACTCTGAATGGGCCCTCGTATCTCTGCAGCTCTTTTCCCCGGTCCGTCCCTACTTTCCAGGATATCACCGTTCCAATTTTTATCTGGCCTATCAAATCGCGGACACAAGTTTTTGCCTTGCCACCCGTTTTTGCTTCTCCCTCTCGATCCTGTCTCTAACCTAAGCCCTCACCCTTCATCGTGCCATACTATTAACGGCGATAGTGTCCTCTCCTGTTCCCGTACCCCAATAGTACCTTTGACAATGTATCGAGTGGTTGTAAGCGGCGAACGCCCTTTTCATAGTCCCTACCCTACTTCCATAGTACAAGGGGTTCGAGGCCCTTCTCCAGCTGATACACTAGCAGGTGATCACTAAGGGTACCATGGAAGTGTTATATCCCGCTTCTACTATTAGGGTTACCGAGAGTATTGAAGTGCCACGTTACCTCCAAGACTTTCATCTCTGCCCTAATTCCCGCATTGTCGAATTTCCGTCTGTTGTCAGATGAGATTCTCTCTGGAATGCGATAATATTGATACCACGTGCGCAGGGCCTTCCAAATTGCTTTCGCTGATCTTTCTGTCCCTGGATACGCCATTGCTAACCTTATAAAAACGTTGACTACCGTGACCCACTTGTACCTTCTCCACGTGAACGAGTCCACCTGTCGAACACTAAGCGGAGCTTCCGCAGTGTATGGCCTTCGGTGGGTGACGGTCATACATGGTACTTAGGCATATTTCGCAAATGTCTTGAATGATGCGCTTCAGAAACCAAAATAACTTTTGTTTTCAAGAAGATTTTTTTTGTTTTGCCCTCTTTATTTTTTTTTCTCTTTCTTTCATTGTTATAATTTTTTTTTAAATAATGACTACCATCGTGATCGTTGACCAGTGGTCTTGAACCTGGACTTCTTTAAATCAGAACGTGGTTAATAACTCACCTCCCATGGAGGTGATTCCTCCATCAGCTGAGATTTCCGCACTCCCGGAAGTCTCTCTAGCGGAAGCCCACACCATGATATTAGAATGGATCAAAGTACGTACGATGCCGTTTTTCAATTTCACTTTTTAAATATTGGTCGATTAAGCTATTTTAAAGTCTCCTCTTCCTGTTTTAAGCTAATTTTTCAAAAGTGATGTAGGACCGTCGCTCTCCTGGGGTCTTAACATGGCGGGTCCAGCGGGGAAGGATTGCCTTTATTTATGTGTTATGATCTCCTCTTGTGAGATTGTGACATGTCGTACATCGACCAACCTACTCGCTATAATTGCCTGTTTAAAAAGTTAGATAAGTAAGGCTGCCATTGAGGGTGGGAGTGGAAGGTTTCATGCTGTTTTTCAATTTCAGGCGCTTTTTACATTTTGCTCGATTAAACTATCTTAAAGTCTCCTCTTTCCGTTTTAAGCTAATATTTCAAAAATGATATAGGACCGTCGCTCTCCGGGAGTCTTAGCGGGGTGGGTTCTTAGGGGAAGGATTGCCTTTTTTTCTGTTACGATCTCCTCTTGAGAGATTCTGACCTCACACCGGGTTCACCGGGGATACAGGCGAATCGAGCACAATAAAGGTATCACTTCAGATGGCAAACAACGTTCGGAAGTGCACAGAGAGAATGCTAAGTGCTACAGATGGAACCGGTCCTGGCATTACCTGATTTCTTAAGCAATTTACTCTCACGACTGACACAAGCGAATACTCACTCGGAACGATGCCTTCGTAAGAATACGAAGAGGAAGTTTTTTGAGAGTTTCACCGATTCGGGGATCCGCTAATGCGCCTCGGAAAGCCTGTAGCAGGGATCCGAGTGGGCGGTGGATCATTTCCGGTCATATATTTTTAGGTACACACTGACCACAGACCGTTGCAGTGGGTAAGTAAACTGAATGAGACATCCGCACAGATCATCAGATGGAAGCAAATTCTCAGCCAGTACAACATAGATATTGCGTATAAACCCGGGAAGGACAACATGGACGCGGACTGGATTTCGAGGGCGGTAATTGTTAATACAATCGGAAATGAGCAAGGTGAAACAGTTCCTAAGAGAGTGAACCCCGAAGGAAGAAGAAGAAATCTGACACTGAGAACAGGGTAGACGCAACCGAAGACAAAGACTCGACTGCAGGTAGACCTACGGATAACCAGGATTTCAGGGTTAATGAAAATAAAGAACGAGAAATATGGACCTCACTGAGTGTCAAAGAAGACCAGATTTGCTGAGCATTGAAAGATGCATCTAAAGCAGGACAGGCCCACAACTTTTATATCGGCAATGCAGTTGTTTGGGACAAGTTTCAGCATCTCTGGCGGTCGGAAAGAATCGGAATTGACAGGAAATTTGTACGGTGCACGATGATGGTGGAAACTCTCCGGGATCTAGAACGCCAAAAAGAGGTGGCGCTTGCCTATCACCAGGGCAAGACGAATCAGAGGGGCTTAATGAGACTAAAGGCGCTGCACCGGCGATTATTTCCCACCAAAATTATCCCCGGTGCAGCGCCCTGTTTCCTCGGTGAACCATACGAAGTCAGAAACGACCTTTCTTAAGTCTTGGGTGATTGCCGTACGTACTTTGATCCAGTCTAATGTCGTGATGTGGGCTTCCGCTAGAGTGACTTCCGGTAGTGAATCACCATGGGAGGTGAGTTATCAACCACGTTCTGATGTAAAGGAGTCCAGGTTCAAGACCACTGGTTTAACGATCATGATGGTGGCCATTATTTAAAAATAATAATAATAAAAGTGAAAGAAAGAGACGATATAAATAAAAGAAGACTCTTAAAGAAGAAAAATGTTCTTGATAGCAAAAGTTACTCCGGGTTCTGAAGGTACTGAGTTTCGGCACCAATTAAACGTTTACGATCATACAAATTTAAAAAAAAAAGAAAAAAAAAGAAAGGGAGAGAGAAATGACGCTAAATCACCTTGTTATTTTATCAAAATTGGTTTTTAGTTGATATGCAAAAAAAAAATGATAAGTACTCTATAACCGACAGTCATAGGACTGAATTTGTTCGGAAAAGTAAAAGGTATAATGCCGTTTCCATGAAATCCGACCTTTCATATAATACCGTGCGTTTGATCTTCATTCACGCCAAATCAAACTTCAAGAAGTTAGTTCTGATCCATTTTTTGGTGCCATGTGTTTTCATCAATTGTCTCGGAGTCATCAAAAGTATTGGAAAACGTGATAATTTTTCTTCATGTGTTAGTCCTGAAAACTGGTAATAATATATTTATAGTAATTTTTTTATTTAACTTACATTTCCTATCCTTTTCATTGTGTTATGTAGTAACGTTATTTATATAAACCTAGATATACGTTGTTTTGTAAAAAAAACAATTGAATAAAAATCTAAACTTGGTAAAAATGTCGAGTTAGGCAGAAAGGTGTAGTTTCTATGTTCAGATAATTGTATAAAATATCCTTATATTTTATGATCGCGTTTCAACATGACAGCTGACAAACTTAAGATTTACTGGAATTTTGAACTTCTTAACCTCATTTGTAAATATTGATTTACAAACATAAAAAAAGTTTTAAAATTTAATTTGGCATTGCAACACCTAAGTTGAAAAACACTCAGGCTTGGGACATTTAGGGGTTTGTTATCGTTTATGATAAAAATTCACCAAAAGAACCATGCTCATGCAATTTTGAGAATTTTAACATATAGAAGCATTTTACGAAAATGCTATCAATTTTAAAATAGCTCGCTCGCATATCGACATATTTTAGCTCTCATTTTTCAATGGAAGATCGGTGATTGACAATTTCAATAAAAAAAAATAAAAAAAATTGAGCCAACGTTTTATTTATTTATTTTTTTCGTGCTTGCCTGATATCCGTAAGCCCTGCAACGTGAGGCGAAATGTTTGCTCACATTAACTAGTTTTATGACTATTTGAGTTTCTTTTTTATTGACACTGTCAATCAACGATCTTGTATTCCTGTGTAAATGGTCCTAGTGGTCGAAACACTTAAATAAATAAATAAAAAAACTATCATGTATATCTTGTATTGTAGATATAGTATAACCGAAGTTATTTCTTATGATTGTAGTTTTTAGTTATGTCCGTTTTACATTTCTGTTATTCTGAAGGGACCTTGTCCTATTTGACATTTATAGAACTGATCTAACAACTCACCTGTAACATGAGTCAAAACTTAGGTTTCAATTAAATAGTTTTTTCTTATTGTATAAGTACGTTTATTGACCACCATCAGTTTTTCAAAAATATTTAATGAAAGACCTCTACGGTAAGCTAGGCAAATGCGGTTAAAATTATTAAGAAACATTAGATTTGTCTTCCTTCCCCCCCCAATAATTTGTTGCAGTGACACACATGCTTAGTCGATATTAGCGACAAAGTTGCTGTTACATCCCAGGTATATACCTACCTACCTTGAAAACATAATTTTATTTTTAGATAAATTTTCGTTTGTGAGCAACATTGTTCCAATACCATTTTCCTTGACTTGGTTATTTAGACTTAGGATGCCCCAAAACGTGTATTTCCTTTGAAAACTTAAGTTCAAATTCGAACTCGCACCATGCAGTCGAGTCAAGATTTAATTTTTTTACATTCACAGTATTTCACCATATCATATATTACATTTCTAGGTAAACGAAAGTAAAATAAAAAAATAATATTATTTCTTTCCACCATCCTATTAGTAATATTTCAAATTACCTCTTTCATCCCCCTATCTTTTATTCACTTTCTATAGTAAATAATCTTTTTTATCCTGATACTTTTTGAATAATTTCTTGTTAATAATGTTGTCCCTTTTTTTTTCATTACACCTATGTACCTATCACCTTTTTTTCATTTCTGTTACCATATATATATGTAATATAAATTATATTATTATAAATGATGAATA
>NW_027107649.1:0-4113 GCF_000696795.3 Halyomorpha halys | reverse complement strand
AACTTAAAGATAACTAAGCCTAATAGTACAGGGTTCTTATTATTATTATGAAAATATATGTGGCTAACTTATATATATATATATATACTTAAATTTATATCAAACCTATATTTACAAAAAATCACATACACTTCTTCCGATGACTGCTTGGAGCTATAAAAAAAAAATACATGGAAAACATAACTACTTATATTTACAAGGCTTTCATATTTACACAATTCTTCACTTTGCACAGTTCCCTATTTTACACAATTGGGAAAAAAGAGAGAAAAAAAAAATCCCACGAAAACAACCTTCATTTTAGATGAGAATACACTACAGGCGCCTACGGAGTTACCGTCGCTAGGCACCTTAATTGTTCGACGTGAACCGTACGCTATTTCTTCGGTTCTTGCATGCTTTCTATTGTGACTACATTGTGTTCCCTGATTGTAATCATCCGGAATGGCCCCTCAAAGCGCAGGAATTCTTCGCTCCTATTGGACCCTATACTAGATATACGACGATCCCAATTTTAATATCTACCGGCACATCACGGAGATCCAAATTTTGTCGCGCTACTCGCTGTTTCTCTCGCTTTTCCCATAACTTTCGCATGGTCATCCCGTGAATAACAATTTCCCCCTCCGCTCCCACTTTGTCCATAAAATTCCTGCGATGGCCTCGAGGCCAAATAAAAGTTCGAACGGTGAAAACCCCATACTGGTGTGGATGGAGTGGTTGTACGCGGCCACTGCCCTTATCGTCGCCTCGTCCGGCTCCAACCCTTTGTCCCCCACCAGAAGTAACGTCGCTTCAAAGCTTGCACTGTCTCGCTCATCCTGCGATGGTTGGTTTTCCCTTGGTGGTAGGCGAGAGTGACCTCCGTTTGCCGTTCCTCATCTCGGAGGGTCTCTACCATTCTTGCGGAGCAGACAAACGTTCGGTCGATTCCTATCTGTTCTGTTCCCCACAGCCGCTTGATTTTATCCCATATCACGGCGTTGCCTACATACAGATAGTAAGTTCTCCCTGCTTTCGAAGCGTCCAACACTGCGCAGCATATTTGGTCTTCTCGTGCCCCTGGTTGCGACCATATGGTGTTGACGCAGCTCTGTCCATACCTCATGTATTCCACCTTCCAGAGTCCGGAAGTCCTCGTCTTCCACACTATCTGAAGCTTCTTAGCATTTATGATGTCGTCAATTTCTTTCATTTCCGACGGCCTGCCCCCTGTAGAGCTATCATCCCCTGACGACAGGGTTCCCGCAATCTAGTCCTGCGTATTTGAAGCTCCTCCCTCTCCCGGAGTCCACTCTCTTAGAAATAGGCGGACGTCCCCAGCTGGTTCTCCTTGTTCTTCTTCCACAGCATTGATGGTGATTGTCCAAAACAGCCAGTCCGCCACCACGTTTTCTTTCTCCGGCTTGTACATAATATCCATACTAAACTGGCTTAGGAGTTCCTTCCATCGAATTATGCGAGTCGCAGATTCTTTGAGTATTCCTACCGATTGCAGAGGACGGTGATCGGTGTGGACCCTAAATCGCCTGCCGAATACGTATCGTCAAAAGTGCTCGACTGCCCACACGATCCCAATAGCTCCTGTTCTAGCGCGCTGTAACGCGACTCTGCGTCCGTCAACCTCCTGCTGCCGTACGCCACGGGGAGCTCTCCTCCCTCACTCTCCTGCGAAAGTACCGCCCCCAACGCGTACTCACTATCATCTGTTGTAATTGTGAATAGCTTGTTAAAATCTGGGAACGCTAGCACTGGTTCTCGTTGTAGACTTTCCAAATGTTGTTTTCCATAGCTGCCGTCGCCACAACTCGGCTTCCCTTTTTTAATAGGTTATTGAGGAGGACCAAGTATGTCACTATTTCTGGCACAAAACGCCTGCAATTATTAAGGCCCCCCAGTAACTTTCTTATTCTTTTCACTCGCTGGGCACGGTCATTCGTTGATGTGCCTCTACTTTTTGAGCGTCCGGTTTGACCCCACTCCCTTTGACGGGCATTGCAGCCGGGGCAGCGTCATATGTTGATACTGGTGGCTGCTTTTACCTTTGGGTTCTTGACGCTGGGTCTTCTTCCGTGGCTAAGCCTCACTGACTGTTTCAGAGGTAGGAGACTCACTCCCATATCCCTGCAGGGCTTCCCCCATCGCCTAAACTATCTTTGGAGCCACCATTTCTGCTACCTTATCGGTAATTATACTGTAGAGCTGATCAGTGTATAGGGTTTCCCGGACCACTTCTCTAACTATACCAGGGACGGAAAGCCATTTGGCTTCCAGTCCAACCAAAATATCCCTGATTTCCCCTATTTTTTGGTTTACGTGCTTCTGGTTCTTTTGACTAATTTTCGTTTTAGTCAGGTACCTCCTAATTCCGTCAGCTAGGGTCCTGGCTCTCTGAGGGACTGTCTTCTGAGAAGGAGGAATCCACTCTATCCCTCTTTTTCTTTGGGCTCGGTGGGCCCACTCGCCTCCCCACACTCGCATCTGTCATCGGAAAGTCCGATTCGGACATTTAGGGTCCATCCCCATCTTTCCTGACCCTAATCTCCTCCTTCGATGGCAACCTTCTTTCTTTAACGGTCGTTAAAGAAGTTAAGTCACTGACATGTCCATCGATGACCCTTTTCCATCTTGGTCCATCATTAAAATCCCCTCGTTTACCAAGGAAGGCCCGCTTCCTTCTTGACCCACCGTTGAAGTCTCCGGGTTTATTTCCTTTTTCTCCCCATTTTCGACCATGATATAGGCCCTGGAAGGAATATTGCTAGTTTCCCTGATAATACACCTTCCCCTCTTGGACAAGGTCTCCGATTAGGGTCGTGTAGGTAGTTGTTCAGCTCTTCAGTTTTTCGTGCTCTATCTATCTAGCTAGATCTAGCATGATGTGATACCGTGACTTTTATAAGGTCACATGGGGTGAAAAACACCTCGTGGTCCCTCTGTTTTTCCCAATTTCCGTCGAAACTGTTCGGTGAAATTTGTTCAAATTTCACTCAGCACTGAAACACTTCTGTCCCAACGTTTTGGCTTACTCCTCTTTTCACAACTATCTCTACTAACACTTTAAAACGCTACGATAACTATAAAAACTCACAGACACGTCCTCTCTACTCGGCATTCAGTAGACAACTCCTCTTCTTTTTAACTGCCCTCAAAGAACTATTGTAGAGTGACGTGCTATTTACAATGGATACCCTGTCGTTTCAAATCCTCGAGCGCTTTCCTAATGTGCTCTCTCAGTGCCAGCGGATATCGGCGCTCTTTCACATAGATTACTTTCTCCTGTTTTAATTGTAGTTCATGCACCGTCCTGCCCGTTGCACCCAATACGTCCCCCTCTTTAAAGAAAATATCCGTATATTCCTGTTTGATACGCTGTTTCCAACCCAATTCGCGGCTAATTGCCCCCACCTTACACCCCTTTCTCATCCTAACCTCTGGCACGGGAATGTTTGCCCTCACCTATCCTGATATCCCACTTCCCTGAACGATTTTTGACCCTCGATCCCACTCTTCCTGGTAGGTCACACTCTATGATTGCCCTATACTTCCGCGGCATTTTCCTTACCACATGCACCAGAAGCGTGTCTCCCCTTACTCCCCAGTGACTTAACCCCATCTTGGCCTCCCCCTCTACGCTACAGGGACCACCTAGGGTGATTAATCTACAACTACATACCTGCACCTGGGTGGTGGTCTCCTCTCTTTCACCCATTCTCTCCAACGCCTCCCGGCAGATGGTGTTCGAGCTCCCGGTGTCGAGGCATTGCACTCCTACGCAGACCACCACGCTCTCTCCTGACGCTGCAACTCCCCAACGTAACGTGCGGTCGCTTCTCCGCTGATACGCTCCTCAGATTTCGTCCTGTCCACCCCTATCAGTTCTTGTCTCCAAAGCCTGTTGATCTTGTCCCGAATGACGGAATTGCCCACGTATAGGTAAAATGTTTTACCGGGTTTCGACGCATCGTTAAGTGCTCGGCATATCTGATCCTCGCGTACCCCGGGTTCCGACCAGATGGTATTAATAGAGCTCTGGCCATATCTAGAGTACTCAACCTTCATCATTCCGGATGTCCTCGTTTTCCACACTATCTGATGTTTCTTGTCGTTGAC
>NW_027107648.1:2402856-2403187 GCF_000696795.3 Halyomorpha halys | reverse complement strand
GACTCAGCCCTTTCCAATATGGCGGTGAACGAAAAGAAAAATGTCGCGAGACCCTCATAATATAATAGTGGCAATCAAAAACAAAATGCGGCCGGGTAGACTCAGCCTCACAATAAAGCGCTGAACGAAAAGAAAAAGATCGCGAGACCCTCTTATGCAATGGAAGCAATAAAAAACAAAATGGCGCCCGGGTAGACTCAGCCCTTTCCAATATAGCGGTGAACGAAAAGAAAGAGGTCGCGAGACCCTCATATGGAATGGCAGCAATCAAAAACAAAATGGCGGCCGGGTTGACTCAGCCCTTTCCAATATGGCGGTGAACGAAAAGAAA
>NW_027107648.1:2379418-2400726 GCF_000696795.3 Halyomorpha halys | reverse complement strand
TATAAAATTCAAAGAACGCCTACTAGAACAAAATTACAACTCAAAAACTCCTCAAAATGTAGGCCACTACCGAAGAAGGAAACAGTGCGAAATCAAAATATATATTGGTATCTATATTAATGCTAAAAACAATAAATTTCAGAAATAGGGGTTATGAACAAAAAGCGGGGTACACGGCGCTTATTAAATATTGCTCCTGTTTGTTTGTTTGCATTAAAATTTTATTGGGTGATCGTAATTATAAAATTTGGTTGATTTAAGTGAATCGTTTAGTAAGTTTCGTTACTATATGTGTAAATTATGTAGATCCCTTAAGTTGCACATGAAGGTTATTAAATAAACTTTAATATAATAATTGGTTCTTCGCAAGAACGATTTATTACTGTCCGGAACTACACGGATCATGCACATTACATGTTTTGGGAGGCTAAGCCCCCACTATGCATGCTGCGTAGTTCCCAACAGTCGGAAGCGGTTGTTAGAACAGACCTTATATAGGGTTTTTTTTTAAGCCCGATAGAACTTGAAATTGTAAAAAATAACACAAAAAATTAAATTGTAATCAAAATTTTTTTTTATTCGAAAGATCAATACGTGACATTAACATTTGAAAATGATTTCGGGCATATGGGCACCGCGGCTGTTCTTGACGAAGCGCATTCTGTAAAATTGTGTTCAGCGATGAGGCGCATTTTTGGCTTAACGGGTTTGTTAATAAGCAAAATTGCCGCATATGGTCGTGCGATTTGACACCTCTCGATTATTTCCTGTGGGGCTACGTGAAGTCACTGGTTTATGCTGATAAACCAGCAACAATTGACGCCTTGGAGGCCAGCATTGTTCGTGTTATTCGTGACATACGGCCAAAATTGGACGTCCAGAATGCGCTTCGTCAAGAACAGCCGCGGTGCCCATATGCCCGAAATCATTTTCAAATGTTACTGTCACGTATTGATCTTTCGAATCAAAAAAAAATTTTGATTACAATTTAATTTTTTGTGTAATTTTTTACAATTTCAAGTTCTATCGGGCTTAAAAAAACACCCTATACAATATTTGATTCATAGGAGACCACAACTCGAACCGTCAGAATGGCATTTAAATCAATAATGGATTTTCAGATAGTAAGGTAAAGACAGATGAATTAAGAAAAAATATCTCAAACTAGATTACTCAAAATTTGATGTTGTAATTGTAGTGAAAAAGTGGAGAAGAAAACTGTCTCACTTTCACCTCTACTTAAAATTTTAAACGATTGGATTTCATGTCCGTTTATGAAATTTGGTATATTAGATATTTCTATTCAATATTTAGATGATTAGGTTAGAAAATATGTAATACTGAGCAAGTAATTCAGTATTTTTTATTGTTAGGAAATTATATATTTAATGTATTATTTTGCTTTTTATGAAATAGTGATCGTATTCAAAGGATTTAAGAATTTTTTTTCGGTTTCTTCTGTCTTTGAGCTCTCCTGTCAGGTATCACATCGACGTAGTCCCTAAAGCATCCAATCACAGTACTGTTGATCTTGAGTATTGTATCCGCTCGGTACTTGCCGTATGGGAAGTTCGGCACAGACGAAGCGACTTTAATGCTTGCTGTGTCAAAGTCTACCATTTGATACGTCCCCTGTAAGAACAACAAACCACACGTTTAATATATATATAAACAACTTAAGTATCAGCGAAAGCAGAATGTTAAAAAAGAGAAGGAGGAATAAGATCTGACACGCTTGAAAATACTGTTGCTGTAAAATACTGGCTTTATTGGGTTCGGTACATCTCTTTGTACACATTCGATCAGCCGATTCCTCAGTCAGCTGACTCAGCTCGTAACTCACCCCACCAGTTTACAAATAATCCTTGTAAACTAATATTGTACAATATAAAACATAGAAAACGAAAACTATTAAAAAAAAAAAAAAACTATTTACAATAAAATTAAATTCCAATATACATATCATTGTAAAAACCCACAAACTCCCTGAAATAATTGCTATATACATAATTTAAACCTAAGAATAAAATGAAAGAACTCTTTATACTAGACATAAATTAGCTAAAGTCGACAAAAAACAATATTTCCAAAAGTCAAAATAAACCTTTAAAAAAAAAACCAATTTATAGAATTAAATTAGTAACTAATTTTTCTAGTAGTGGCTGGCAATATGAGAACACTTCAATTTTAATATTGTCATTACCGGAAATTTAAGTCTTCAATATGGATAGTTCTCCTCTTTTTTAGGTTCTTAAATACCTTCAACATTAACAATATTGTATTCCCTAATAACTATCACCCTGAATTGACTCTCTATCGCTGTATCTCCTTACTCCTGTTAGACCCCAACTTTCTTGTATGCAATCGTCCCGATGTTGATCACTCCCATCCTGTCTGTGACCTTTAAATTCTCCCGCAACACCCTCCTGGTTTTTCCTTTTCCATTCTTCCTCGTGGCTTCTCCCATAACTTAGTTGTTGTGCATCTTCTCACCGTCCACTGCCGTGTCCTTATAGTCCAAAGAGACACTAAAGAGACTTATTCGTCGGCCACCCCCTTCTATAAAGTGGCTTAGTTCTCCCGTTTCCCTGGTAAACCGTTCAAAGTTAGAAACGGCCTTCCTTAAGTCTTGGGTAGTTGCCGTGCGTACTTTACACACTCCAGTGTTGTGGCATGGGCTCCTGCTAGAGATACTTCCGGTAGTGGAGCAAGATCCGGTAGTGGAGGATTCATTTCTATGGGAGGGACGTTCTCGACCCAAAGCTTCCAGGTTCAAGAACGCTTGTCAAATAATTTCATTGGCAGCCATAAAAAAAAAAATGGAAGATAAGAAAACAACAATAATTTTTTTTTTTAAACAAAAATTGCTCCGGTATCTAAGGCCCCTGGATTTCGGCTCCTGTTATACGTTTGAAACACACAAAGACTAATAAAAAAGAAAAGGGAGAGAGAAATGACCAACTAGGTTGTTACTCAAAGGCTAACTTTTATTGTCAAGCTCAAGTCAATTTCGTCCATATACATATTTGAATCAGCTGAACTACACCATCAGCTGATATGAGTTGTATAGCTGACTGTAACTTATATATATATATAAGAAGTAACGGCCAAAGCATAACAGCTGACCGGCCGTATCAGCTGATCGAGTATATATACAAGTACTGGACTCAATAAAGAATATTCTGTTCCTGGAACCCGTGAGATTTCATACCCTTTTCACTGTTACAGATATAACTTAAGTATCGGGCTTCAGACGCTTCTGCCAAGGCTCTACAAATTTCGGCTTCCCTGGCTCCCGGCTGTGACCAAATAGCGGTGATGTCGCTATCCTTATGTTTACTTTGTTCTATCTATACCATGCCCGTGGTCTTGGTCTTCCAAATGACCTGGTATCATTTGTCGTTTACCATTTCTTCGATTACTTCCATCTTCGCTGGACTCCTTTCTGTTGTGTCTTCATCAGCCGATATTTCGTCTTCGTTTCCGTACTTCTGGCCTGTGGGACTTCTCCTTTTCCCCCGAAGTCAATTCTCTCGGAAACTGTTTCACATCACCCCCTGGTCTTTCTCAATTGCATTAACGGTTATGGCGCGTAAAACTTAGTCTGCCACCATATTTTGTTTTCCTGATTTATAAGAAATATCTATATTATATTGGGCCAAAAGCTCCTTCCAGTGATTCGTGCCGATGATTCCCAACAACTCTCGTTCGAAAGCACTATAACAGGACATCGTCTCCATAAGTCTTCTACTAGCGTAGGCTATAAGACGTTCTCCCTTCTAGTGTTTTTAAAATAGCACCGCCCACAGCACATACTCACTGGCATCTCTCGTGAGTGCAAACGGTTTCTGGAAATCGGGAAACGCAAGGATCGTCTCTCTTCAGCTACTCTATACATTTCCTACCCTTATGCGTCATGTCTACCGTTACAACCAGCTTGGTTCCCTTTTCAGTAAATTGTTCAATGACACGAGGTATTCAGCCATTTCGGGCACAAACCATCGGTAATTATTCAACGCACCCAACAACCTTCGGATCCCTTTAACATCCTTCAGCACTGCCATCCTCTGCAGGGCATTCATTTTCTGAGCATCTGGTCTTACTTCCTCCTGTGAAATATTGTGTCCAAGGAATGTTCTTTGGGCTTGACCACATTACCGATTTCTCTCGTGAAAGCTTTTTGCCAAACTCTCTTATCTGCTGGAATACGTTCCTCAAATGTTGTACGTGTTCCACTTAGGACTTGTAAAATACCAGCAGGTCATCCATATACACCAGGCAAACAGCTTCATCCAATCCTCTCTGAAACTCATCCAGGAGCCTTTGGAATGTTACCGCAGCATTTTTCAAGTAAATAGGCATCCTCGTGAATTCGTAGTGGCTCCTCTCGAAAGTAAACTCTGTCTTGTACTGATCTTTCGGGTGAATCTTTATCTGGTGGTATCCCGCCTTTAGATCCAGTGTGATGAAAATTTTAAATATGGGATACTTATCGTCTTCCGTGTTTTCATTCATTTTGCGATAGTCGAACACTACTATATATTTCTCTCCTTTTTCACCCAGCGCGCTTTTCTTCCTGACTGCCCATAGCGAACTATTAAAGGGACTGTCTACTATGATTCCTTGGTCACCTAAATTATCTATCTCCTCTCAAATGTGTTGACAAAGTGCTTGCGTGTACCGCCTCTCCTTCACATAGGTAATCTTCTTTTACTTGAATCTCGTGTACTGTTTTTCCTGTTGTTCCCAGTACATCTCCTTCTCTGATGTTTATACTATGGGCCCTAGACTCACCAATAACATTTAAGTAGTAGTAAATAAGTGGGATCCATTCCATTTTTTTTTTTTTTTACAACCAAACGATTAACCATCATTTGAATTAGAAATGATCAAAATTTTCAATTAAGAAAATCATATTTTGTGCCTAAGGTCCCTTTATTACTTGATTATTTAATTTCAGTATTTTACATATTAATAGTATATTATCCTAGGGGGCAATATTTAAAAAATTTTTTTAAATCTACTTTAATTTTTTAAAAAATACTAAAATGTTTGTCATTTGTCCCAACATAGAAATTCATTATTTTTCTAATGTAATTTTGAGTTAATGTAATAAAAATTCGAAATATCCTAAAAAAAAAAAATTAAACAATTTATTCGCCAGTGTGAATTATTTTTTTTCAGTTTTTGCACTGATGAAAAATGGAAACTATACTCACCGGTTGAATAGGGCATCGTGTGTGTAAAGAGTCCATTATAGCATCGTAAGTGATAGGCATCATCTGCTTTATAGAAGTACAGAACCCAGGAAATTCCAGGTTCATGAAGTTAGGTTTCCATCCTCCGTTTCCAAATTTAGCAACATCTAATACGATCTGTTAAGAAAAAAAAAAGTTGTTATAAAATATAAAATGGAAATTAATTACTTTGATCCATTTAACATAAAACTTCAGACATAGGTATATAAATCACTTCAATCTTTTAGATATATCTATTAACTATTCATTATTATTTTACTGCTTTACCGTTATCATACGTAGGGGCTTGAGTGGGATCAGCGATCCTCAGATTAATAATAGAAATATTGTATATAAGAATGGTGCTTATTTTATTTCTTCAGGTACATAGTTTGATCATGTTTATTTTCTTTATACTTCTGTCACTGACTATAGCTCAGGAGAGGAAATTACAGGAGTGGCAAAATAATATTGGAAAAAGCATTGTAAACGTGAGGAAAATATATTGAATAAAAAATGCTTGGATCCAGAAAGAAACAGAACTCACCTCACTGACACATTGAAGATGACAAGATTGAGCAATGGAAATGGAAAGAGCATCTGCTTCGATACGAAGATGACAGATGGTCAAAAAGTGCCACAGAATGGACTCCGGACGACCTTCAAAGAAGAAGAGGACGTGAAAAGAAAAAATGGAGCGATATGTTCAAGAGGATGGCAGGACTCCTCTGGCGGAGAGCTGCTAGGGACAGGGATCTCTGGAAGAAAAAAAGGAAAGAAGAACTCGCCTCCCAATAGCGCTGGTCACCCCAGGAAGTGCCGACTATTACTCCCGAAAGGGAAGGTCTATGCAGGAAAGGATACAGAAAGATGGAAAAAAAGAAGAGAAAATTGATAGAAGTTAATGTTTTGTCGACTATTATATATATAATTATGAGAGATAGTTGACCGTGGATGACGTACGAGGAGAAAATGGTGGGGGATGCGTTCAAAATAATACACAAATAAGTTGGTGTAAACTATTTAATTGTGCCAACGTTTCGGCTACAGTTTCTAGCCTTCTTCAGGGCTAAGAACAGAACAAGATAATAACCACAACAGGTATAGATAATAAAAAATAAAATATAAACGGAACGACATAAAATGATTAATTTTACAAAATAGAATTAATAAAATGAAGTGATGAGAGAAGTGGGAAATAAAATGTATACATAGGTAATTGAAAAAGTGGGTAAAATAACATAATTAAGGAAATAAAATAAAAATGAAGTTATATAATGCAGAGAAGTACGAACATATTAGTTATTACTAATTTAAAAATTTAAATATGGAAAGAAAAAGGAAATTGAGAGAAAGAAAATATATATAACCATAATAATTGATGACGATGCAAAATATAAGTAAAGTTTAAAAAAAGAAATGAATAGAAGAAAAAAAATTTTTTTTTGAAAACAACAATAATAATATAGTGAACATAACTAATAACGTAGGTAAGGAAAATGGAGAAAAGTGGAGAAAAGAAGGGGTGATAAAATAAAGAAATGGAAAAAAAAAAAGAGAATAAAACGGACATGTTAGCTTGAAAATTAAACGGCTAATGGTATACTGCGCCAATAAAGTTACAAATTCCGAATTAAAAAAGCTGTTACAAGAATGACTAGGTTTAGTTTAGAGGCAGAATGATCATGTGAGGAAACAGAATATTTGTGTTGTTTGATACGGTCTTTTAAGAGATTTATTTTTATATTTGTATACAGCATCCCTTGCTCCACTCTTAATTGTAATTCTGCTTACATAGGCGAAACTAAAAATCAAACAACACAAATATTCTGTTTCCTCACATAATCATTCTACTAAACTTTCGGAACATTCTCCTTCTTTAAATCATTCCTTCGATTTCGACAAAACGTCTATAATACAGTACTGTAATACTTGCTACAGTGCATAACGATGACAAAAGGCTCATCTCTGAAAACCTCTATATCAAATTAGAACCTTCTTCTGTCAATTTAAAAACCTACAAGCACAACTTATCATTAACATATTCACAAATAGATAATTTATTAAAAAAGTAATTTTTATAATTTATTTATTTTTATTTATTCAGTTTTTTTATTCATTTATTTTTCTTCTATTCATTTTATTTTTTCTATCCACTTTGTAACGTATTATTTTACTTCTTAAAATTGTTCTTACACATTTGTCGTCCCCCTCTTATATACGTTTCCTCTTTTTAACTGTTGTTAAATACCCATGACACTTTGTCATCTTTTGGTATTTCGTTATTCTTGTACATACATATATTTTTTTAATATTTTCCAAAAAACATTTGTCGTCACACTCTCACACGCTTCTTCATATAAATATTTTCTAATTTTTATTTTTTATTTTTTTCCCTCTTCTCTGTTTCCTCTTTAAAAAAAAACAGTCATTCTTGTAACGGATTATTTAATTCGGAGTTTGTCCGTTATTGACGCATTCATTTATTTATTTATTTTTATTCTAATTTTAATATATGTTAGTAAGAATGTAGTTATCGCTATTACCTATTTCTAAACAACGTTTTGGTCGAGTCATATTTATTAATAAGTAAAATTTGAAAAATAAAATTATTAGAAAATAGTGTTTTTTTTTACGATTGTCGGTGGAAATCTTCAAAAGACACGGATAGGCCCGTATCTATGGGATTTTTACAAACTAAAACCACCGCCCTACACCTAGGAATGAACCTCTCCACGGGACAGCCGCTAGGCATTACTTGATGGAGGGAAGTGGCCGAGTATCGCCTCGCTTTCTTCGGATGGTTTTCACGTTTCCATGCTAGTAACGTCTTCCAGCCCTCTATTCCTCTATCAACCCCTTGAGGACAACTGTGGTGAATCTCTTCACTGCGTTTCACTGCTGGTCTGAGAGTATCATATAGCTCACCACGTTTTCTGGTGTGATGCATCCTCCACACACTCTCTCCAATTTACTTATTTCTGCCGCAAAGCGAATTCAAGTGAAAAACACGTGCTCCGCGGTTTCCTCGACAGTCCAGGCGGCATTCTACGGTGTTTTCCATTTTGAAGTGGTACTGGTAGGCTTTAAAGCATCCATGTCCGGTCAATAATTGTGGCCAAATTTAATTCTTGTAGCCTGAGGGAAAGGATTTTCTATAATGCCTAACCCATAATATCCAATAAGCAAATAGGACGATAGGTTGACGGGTCTTCCAGTTTTCCCTCACTCTATGGAATAAGTACGTGGCGCTGTCTCTTCCAAGGTTTCAGAATTGAGCCTTCCCGAATGCACAAATTGAAGAGTTCAATAAAAAGATCCGGCCGTTTCCTGAGAGCCACCTTCAGAGCTACATTAGGAATTCCGTCCAATCCTGGTGCTTTGCCATGTTGTAGATTGCTTTTACGCTATACCTGACTGCTTGATGATCTTTCGCGTATGTTGGGTACATTTAAGGATCGAGATCAAGTTGATAACACTCCTCAGATTTCAGCCACTTTCGGTACTAATTAACTTTCTTTTTTACCACCTCTTTTAGAGTTGTAATATAAACGTATTATATACCGTTGGAAACCCAAATATTTTAATTAAATTATAATATTAAACTTAAAAAAGAGAATAACTAATAATTAAATGATCAGTTCTAGCACTTTGTTTTTTGTTTCTCCATCACGTTACCTGTTGTCATAGGGATATAATTATTAAATAATTATATATTTTTTATTTTATTTAACCTGTATTTGAACCAGGGTGACGAACCCCATAAGATTATTCTTAGTATTTATATTATAGATATAAAAAAAATTTAGCATTGAATAAATTGTTGTTAGCAGAATGTAAATTTGGAGTACTATTTATTTTTCTGCCATACTTCTAAAATTCTGCAACGAGAAATAATATAGAAAGTAATTTTCTGAAAACTATTGATATTGGTTCTAGTCTAATTGTTTACCGAAAGTCTCATTAGGAATATTTTTACGGGAAAGTATTGTCACAATGAATAATATAGAAATATTTGTTCTATATGGAGCTCTATTTTTTTTTACTATTTAATTCTTTTGAAATTAGTTCTTGCTATTGCTTTATTTATCCATTTATTTTTCTTCGTCAGACAGACATTTTCAACAGTATTAAAAATACATACAACAATTAAATTTGATGTGAGTTATGTTACAAAGACATGATACACTGTAATTTAGTTTCTCCATGTCTTGTGGAAAATTCACTCATTGATAGAGCTCCTATATGGTTGAAATTAAATAAGAAACTAAAGATTAGGTAGTGTAATCCTGACGATGTGAAAAGGATTCCGAAACTTCTAAAACAAATAAGCAAGGAAAAATAGTTTCACATGAATTAAAATAATTATTAAGAAGTTGTTTTACTATTTTCGTGTAATTTTTTTTTCCTTAATAGTCTAAAACCTTTTTGTTATTGTTATTTACTTTTACGTTTCACTGTACATCTTTTTTTATTTTATTTTATTTATATTGTTCCTTTTTTGTAGAAATTGTAATTAGCCATAACTTTGTTAAATTTTATTTTTATTATCTATTTGATTAATTTTATAAGACATTGTATCTTTTTAGCCCTGATGAAGCCCTGCAACGTGGGGTGAAACCTTGGCTCAAATTAAATAGTTTGATGACTGAGTAGTTTTTATTGAAATTGTTTCTTAATTTGTTTAATTTTATTTTTTGCTACTATAAAGATCACACATGATATTTACCGTAACGCCATCATCGACAACAACGTCTGTTGTAATGTCCGACGAGTAGAGATATTTTATACGGCTGACTTTTGTAATTCTGGTGCTGTTTGCGTAAACTTGATTTGTTCCACCATCTGGGCATTGTTCGTACTGGTACAACGCGATCCGGTAAGGTCCCTTTTACAGAAAAAAATAAATATTAATATTGTATAAGATTAATATTAATCTATTCAATATTTTGAATCGCCAGTAATCACCGCGAACTCATCCTGCGATTGGCAAAGATCAGGAATGGATATCCAGTAGAGGAAGAACACCAGAAGCTTTAGGCACTTCATGACAACTGTGCATGTTACTCGTGATTCGGCACTGTCACGTGATATTTCCTGTATCCGATTTAGCGACAATATGTTGTTATTTAAAAATATTTATATAATAGTTAACTTTTTTTTGGCCATCTTTACCTGCTTCCCTACGCCATTTACTGCTATGCTTGAAGACTTGGAGGCGCAAGTTCTTATACTTGGATAATATTGTTATATGATCGAGTAAGAGTATTAACTATTCGCACGTCATAGACTTCTGATTTTATCTGTATCATTGTCCATTTAAATCGAAATCCCTTGCAAGGTCAGTTTATAAAGCGTTAAGATTATAAACTGATAACTTGGATGGAGAGTGATGTAAAATGTTGTGTAAATTTCACTTAAAAAATTTAAATATTTGTTGTCTGTGGAGACAAAAAAATAAAAATTATTCAACAATAATAATTAAATAAAGGACGACTATCAGGTCCAAAATTGCAATTTAAAAAAAAAAAATGGTCTACAAAAATCACTTTAAATATTTTGATTATTCTTTGGTTAGCTCTGAGCTAAGAGGAGGAGAAAAAATTTTATTAATATATAAATATAAATATAAAGTTGTGCCGCCCAACTTCATTGTATTGCTAGTTGCACGTCTTTTAGTCTATTTAGACAATAATTTTAATCTAACAACAAGCAGCCCTATAATATTATACAATAATTATTACAAACATTAGTAGTGTATAACATTAAAACATTACATTATTTTTTTGGCTTTTTTTTACCTTTACCTTTTTCTCTTTTTCATGATTTTTTTTCCTTGTTTTCCAATTTTTTGTATTTTTCTTTATTTTACTTCCCTTCCTTTTCCATTTCATGTTTTTGTCTTAACCCAATGTGCCTTTAACAGAATAATGAATAGAATAGTGATAGACATATGAGAAAATGTAAGAAAAATACTTAAGTATAGAGACAAATAAAAATACATACGACGAACTATAACGGGTACCAGATGAAAAATGTTCATAGTTCTAAATGGACGATCTGATTGTGTTTTATTAAAATAAGGAATAACACAATAAACATCTAAAACTCATCTTCCACAGGGTGCGCGAGTCCGGTCTTATATTATCACGAAAAGTTTTAATTCGGTTTACGGGCGATCAAGTTCCTAGGACAGGTAGTCTCGGGAACAGGAGCACGTGAAAGCCACTCAAAAAGCCCTAATAGTACAAGAGCCGGGAAGAAAAAGTCAGATATCTCACCCCCATATTTGATTACTTTAATGAAAACTATGTATAATTACTAGTCAAAATTGATAAGTCTGCCAAGTATAGGTAGGGGGAATAAAAAATGGCGGCTGTTTTAATGCCATAAAAAAAACTAACTTTTCATTCGGAACTCGATATCTTAAAAACTACCAACAACACAAGAAAATCTAAGAGAACATTATTTAAAGAAGAGTAAATTTGCTGAAATATTAGCCCTAAAAGAGATATTCACGTCCAATAGTTCTCGAGATATTTAAAAAGCAAAATTTCTTAAATATAAAATCTTCTGAAAGATTAGTAGTTAGCTAATTTATTTTGAGAAATTTATATCTCAGGAACTATGAGACGTACATATGTCTATTAGCACTCAAATTAAAGCTAGTTTAATGGACTATAAATAAGTTCAGAACCTTTACCTTCGTAGGAATAGTAGTTTTCATGATATTTGCTAAAATAAATTTATTTTTAATTGTTCGGATGATAAGTTTGATTTATGAAAAACTTCATTTCAGAAACCATTGGACGTACAGATGTCTGGCATAACTCAAAATAAAGGAAATTTTACTAAAGTAGTTTATGACACTTATCTTCGTAGGGGTAGTAGTTTTTATGATATTCACATATGAATATAAATTAGACAAATGAAAATTTGTCCGAACAACTATAAATCAATTTATTTTATCAAATTTCATGTAAACTATTACTCCTACGAAGATAAACATCATAAAATACTTTATAGCTCATTTAAATACCTTTAATTTGAGTGCTAATAGACATCTGTACGTCAAATGGTTTTTGAGATATAAATTTACCAACTACTGATCTTTTTGTATGTCTCATACAACATTTTTATGAAATGTTGCTTTTTAAAAAGCTATATCTTGAGAACTATTGGACGTAACTAACTCTATTAGGGCTCATATTTCAGAAAATTTGCTCTTCAGTAAATGACGTTATCTTAGGTTTTTTTTTATTGTTCCCACTTTTTGTGATATAGAGCTCCGAATGAAAAATTAGTTTTTTTTATCGCTTTAAACCAGCCGCCATTTTTTATTCCCCCTACCTATACTTGGCAGACTCATGAATTTTGATTAGTAATTATACATATTTTTCATTAAAGTTATCAAAAATTGGGGTGTGATAACTGCCTTTTTTCTCCTCTTGGGCTCTTATACTTATAAATAAATGGACCAGTCTTGTAGGAGAGCCTTCCATTGTCAGCGGATTAAGCCTAAACCTCGGAACATCCTCGGAGCGTACAAGATTGCCGTGGAGGTGTTTACAGGGAGCCTTAAATGTCTTTGACACTCCTGCGAATCATTGTGTCGATGCCATCTAATATCTCAGGACGTAGATTTGTTAAGGGAGCAGTGTGGAGAGAGTAAGTAAGATCCGGAAACATAAATTGGTTGACAATGTTAACCTTCTGCTCGGGCTTAAGTTAATACAGATTTTCATTTATATTTGTCCCCGAATGTTCGTTGTACTGTAGCTGTCCCGAGAATGTGTATCGTAAGTATTTTACAGTATCTACCTTCTTTCATTGTTTGGATGCTGTCTCCGTTCTTAAGGGAAAGCTTCGTCGCTTCCAGCTCTCCTTTATTTATGACTGCGCTCACACTTTTTTGAGGATTCAATGCCAAATTAAACGTCCTCTACGTTGTTGATGACTCATTCCGCAGTAACCTTGTTGTATAATTATTTAATTAGAATATACATTTCCATAATGCATTCTATTAGTTTTAATTATGGAAGAAAATAATTCTTATACTCTTACCTACTTGGAATAGGATATTAAAATACAAAATAAAAAATAATAAATGTGGCCAGAGAGCTTATCTTAGTGTATGTTTATTGTTTGTTTTTTCTATTGTCAGGAAATGAGGATTGGCCTCCAATCTGTTCAAAGAGGTTATCTACTTTGTTAGAAATGGAGTCGATATTAATCAATAATGAAGGATTATGCAAGAATTTTGATTAGAATAACCCCGGATAAGTCAACGACCTTTTATATTTTTTCTATCGGCAAGCTGAAGAGAAGAAATGTTTACTTATTCATTGACATTCCTCAAATGAGGAGTGTTCTATCCAATTATTTTGTTCTTGGTACTTAATATATTATTAAGTATTTAAGTAGTATGTATTATTATTTTGTTCTTTGTATTAGTCAGACAAGGCTATGGACGTGGGAACACTGATTTCAATTAAATTTTGAAAAATATCATGAACCTGTCCGAGGATTCTTGCCAAGCCCCTGGAGTTCAAGTAAAATATAAATTTTAAATAATTTAAGTATTTTCTTAAATTAATGTTTGGATGAATTTAAAACTAAATTCTGAAACATTAAGTACAGAAAATACAAAAATAAAAAAAAAGTTCCTAAAAAAAAGAGATATAGATTTCTCAACATAAATTTACTAACTATTAATCTTTCAGTAGATTTTTAAGAAATTTTGCTTTTTAAAAATTTATATCTCGAGAACTATTGGACGTAAATAGCTATTTTAGGGCTAATAATTCAGCAAATTTACTCTTCTTTAAATAATGTTCTCTTACATTTTCTAGTGTTGTTGGTAGTTTTTAAGATATAGAGCTCCGAATGAAAAATTGTTGTTTTTTTAAGGTTTTGAAACAGCCGCCATTTTTTATTTCCCCTACCTATACTTGGCACATTCATCAATTTTGACTAGTAATTATATATAATTTTCATTAAAGTATCAAAAATTGGGGTGAGAAAACTGCCTTTGTTCTTCCCGGCTCTTGTACTAATTGCTCAGCAGTTATCCAATGTACCCCATGCTCTGTTCCAGTCCGCTTTCGCCGGTTTAATTTATTTAATTAGATCCGGTGCCCTATGGTCCAGTTTAAAGAACAAAGTACCACAGTACAACTTAGTGTTTTTTGGCTTGAATGGTGTGGAAGTTATTTCTCTTGTTTTTTTTTTTTATTGTTCAATAGAAATAAAAAGAAAAGGTCCAATGTAAGCCAAAAGTTTTATTTCCAGATTTGATCGAAAATTCGTTTTTAGTAGTTGCATTAATTTATAACTGTACATTATAATACATTCAGTAATTTTGATCTCAGTTATAATAGAGTGAAACAGGCGAGTAGGGAACTACCCATTGGTAGCCCATTGAGTTATTAAAAAGAAATATCAACTTTGTTTTACTCATATAAAATCTTTTCCTCACCTAAATTACCACCATTTAGATTTAATGCCAAGTTTTAAATTTAAATTTCAAATCAAGAAAAACTTCTCGAGTTCTAATTCTTTTAATTTGATCCATTTTGTGCCGTTTTGGTTCAGTTTATAGATCCTTAAACCACTGCCATGTTTTTTGTAGGTTGGTTGAGTCGTGTTGAAGTTGTTTCTATTTTTTTTTTCAATAGAAATAAATAAATAAATAAAAGGCCAATGTAAGGTGAAAGTTTTATTTTCAGATTTTATCGTAAATTCGTATTTAGTAGTTTTTTGAGCTACTAAAAACGAATATTACCACTGTTACCATTACTAAAAACCTTTTACCTCTCCTGTATTACCACCAGTTGGATTTAATGCCGTTATAAGGCAAAATATCGGTTTCAAAATAAGAAAAACGTATTAAACGTTTCATTTTATAACTTCGGTTCTAATTTGATTAATTAGAACCGGTTTGTGCGTTTTAGTGCAGTTTATAAATTCTTAACACAGTGTCAAGTTTCGTTTAGATAGGTTGAATTGTATTAAAATTATTTCTATTTTCGTACCATATATTTTTATTATATAATGTTATTTACAGCTATAAAATAAATAGATATAGTAAGCAATTGATCTAATCATCAATCCAATTTGTGATTAACTAAATATATATTTATTTATATGAAACATTCCATTCTATTCAAGAAATCTATTTACATCCCTCAATCTTGCAATTACGAAGCATTGCCGGGTCTGCTAGTAGTTTATATTTATCCATTTTTCACTAGTTATAAAAATGTAAAATGGATTTTATTCATAATCGGACGTATTTCAAAGATAGCACTGTAGACTGTGGTTTCTTTCTCTATACTAAGGCTGTCCTATAGACTAGCTCAAGGCTAATAATGTATATTTTCTTATCTTCCTCAGGGTGACTTGAACTCTCATTGCTATGAACTTCAGGTAATTTTAACTTTTTCTTCGACCTCTCGAGTTTTAAAATTAGTTGACTGTATCTATTTACATCACGTAGACGGAATATTCTACATCTCAGTTCTAGCGCTCTTTTATTTTTTCAGGAAAGGAACATTTCTTGACTAGATCAGTCCAGGGAAGACATTCCTTTTGCTTATCATTTGGAAGGGTCCATTTTTGAAACATGAGCCTCATAAGTTTTGTATTTGTCCATGACGGCATAATTCTGTAAAATAAATTATAAATGAAACAAAATTTATAAAGAATTACCAAAATAATAAATGAGTTGGAATTATATTTTCATCAGTTTCTATATTTTCATACAATCAGAGAGGGGAAGAGAAGGGCCATTAATTATCCCTTAAAAAATAACCCTTGTGATGAACTACAAACCGGACTTTCGTGCAATTACATCCAGTACTAAATTTTACCTGAATAAAAATTCGAATCATCGAAAAGATATTTAGATAACACAAATTTTATAATGCAAAAAACTATACGTTTTGGGGTTTCATCTACAAATTTTCACGTTCTACTCTTTTTGGGCTGAAATGTTATTTTTGTTGCATAAAATTTAATGCTAAGATAAATTCCAACAAATCCCATAAAATCATTTTTACCCTTCGTCGTAAACCTACTGACTGCCCTACAGTTTCATTTAACCATGTTACTCTTACCCCTGTCGAACAGATCCGCTACCTTGGACTACATTTGGACAAGCGATTAACCTGGAATCCACACACCAGACTGAAAAGACAGGAAACTGCACGTCGATTTCGACTATTACAGCACTTACTAGACAAATGGTCTAAACATCCAACTCATTACAAAAGACTGATCTACATGACTGTAATAAGGCCAATCTGGACATATTTTAATACTTTTTCTATAAGGAATTTATAGTTTAAAATTGACAAATTTGAGGTAAAGCTTAGCATTCATTACCACATGAAAAGTCGAATTAAACCTAAAAAAAAAAAATAACATTTGACGAATATTCTTGGAATAGCATCAACCAGGCTTCGGGTAACTATAAAAAGTTAAGTTATATTTATAATAAGGTGCGCGATTTGTGGTCTAAGATTCCCACTAACATTGATTATCATAAAGGAATGGTATTGGGTGTCTTAAGATATGTGGAGTCAATATCTCTCGCATAGGTAGAAGAGCAGGTTGGAGACAATTCTGAGTACTGAAGACAAGTCAGTTGAGCCTACTGGCCAGGAAATCTCTTCCTACAATCGTTCACGTCTAGAAAGTGGGGGTTTCCAAGTTCTGGTTTATGCTTGCCACGCAAGGTATAAACATCAATCCCCTATGCCAAAGTTGTCGGGTTCAAGAGACTGCCGAGCACGTCGAACTCGCCTATACCGCCTATGAAGCACTGAGAGCTAAGATGATAAGGGAGACAGAAATCTACGTTCTGCCGGAGAGCGGTCTCCCACAGCTGATGAAGAAAGAAAACCACCCGTATTACCAGGCCTTTGTGTACGAGTGGAAGGAAGCTGAAGGCTCTACTCACTTCTCTTGGGTAGGAAACAAGAAGCAGTACCAGAGACAACAAGAAGAGAATATTTTGTGGTGGATCAAGTTGCATTCATAGCAATAGAAGAATACATACATCGTTTTGAATGTAATAATGACTTGTACCCACTGCTGCGAACAATCGTATTGCTTAAAATTAGGGTAGGGTGATAGATAAATAAATAAATAAATATGAAAAAGTCTCCTTAGAATAAGCTTGCTATTGAGAACTTTCAATATTATTTTTTTTAATTTGGATTCCCAGCCCGTCTCTTCATTCTTCTATCAGACTTTGTGACTTGGGGGAATTTCAAATTTTTTAAATATTATATTACCAATGTATATTTTATTTTAAATAAAAATTAAACAAAAAATCAATTGGTCTGATCAATATTAATATACCTATATTTTTTTTATCAAACATATTCAGGTTTTCCAAAGACTTATTGCTTATTATTTTTTTTGTTAATGGTAGATTCATGTGTAATTACAAAATTTAGGAGCTATGCGGAAGAACCTCTTTGGTTTAAGTCGCAATTAGAATATTTCGTTTTAATAATATCTTTAACTGCTCCTCTCTACATAGCATTGAGGTAGTTTCCGTCATAATAGGAATATAAAATCATTTAATACAATTAGTTTCAATTATGGACCAAATTTTAGGTTTTTAATCAGAATAATCAAGTGTTTTATGTATGTTTGCTTAAATGTAGTGAGCATATAGCGAGTTTAATTTGATTCAAACGAGGTTAGGTAATCTTTTCATATATTAATATTATAAATTAAACAACAAAGATCGAAATCAACAAATATTAAATAGTTTTAATATTTGACAATCGGACACCTCGTATTTAAAACAAACTTTTAATTGATAATAATTCACAGTAAATATTCTCATATGCAGGTGATGACATAATTTACAATGTTTTAAACTACATTCCCAACCAATATGTTAATTTTTTCTACATCGATATGAGGTCCAATCTGTTATTAGAAACAGACAATTATAGGGAGTAGATTGGTCGATGTACGATATGTCACAATCTCTCAACAGGAGATTATAACATACAAAAAAAGGCAATGCATCCCCGCCAGACCCGCCCCGCTAAGACCCCCGAGTCCTATATCATATTTGAAATATTAGCTTAAAACGGGAAGAGGAGGCTTTAAGATTTTTAAATCGATTAATATTTAAAAAGCGCCTGAAATTGGAAAATGGCCCTGCCTACAAACCATCCATATTAAATATAGTTAGTTAGCTTAGTATAATACTCTACACAGGATATAGTTTTGAACATAATTATAATGATAATTAACTCACTCAGTTATTAAAATAAGAAAATACTTGATATAAGAAGGTACGATGACTTCTTCATAATTGTAGTGGATAGCGTCCATGGTTGCTCTAACTACATCTTCCATCTCTACCACTACATTAATCCTGGAACAATGAATTCTCATCATCAAGTAATAATCTCCAAATTTATATTACAGAAATTATTTTATTATATTATGTCCATTAATTTAATGTTACGCTATATATATAATTTAACTCCTATTTATAAATTTTTAATTTTTCCAAAATCTCTAAGTATCGAATTATTACTAAGAACGTCAAATCAATTTTACATAAATACTGTCTCTATATGGAAAAATAAGGTAGGGTACGTGCCTGAAAATTCGTATCATAAGGTCTCACTTGAAGAAAATAACGAATATCAACTTTACCACTGTTCAACAAAATATAGCGAACCCATTATTCACGTTTGTTTATACTTACTACAATAAATAAGTAGTGACTGAAGCTAATTAAATAATTAATTAACCTCAGTTATTAATTTTTTTAACATTGAAGCCATTTCAACACAGTCAGATTTTGTCCTACTATATACATCATAACCTATTCACGGAATAAATTTGAAAAAAAGGTTCTTTCTGAGAAAATTATTATTTTTAAAAAATTTATATTGACATGAAAATATACCTAGTAAATTTGATTTTATATTATAATGATATTTTACTGGCTGGTAGAGAAACTATCCATTGCTAGCACTCTAATTACATTTCTACTTTACGGACAGGCGCCTCGGAGAGTTGTCAGGGATGGAAGAGGAAACAAGGTTAGAAACAAGAGGGTTTTTATGCCATGGATGGTTAGGGATTTTATTATGAAAGGATTGATATCTGGCACGGGCTAAATCGGTTACATAGGGAACATTAAGGTCTTTATGGATGATTTTATAAGAGACAAAGTAAGGAGCATTGAGTATTTTGGGTTGTAAGCATTGGATACTAGAGGGATTCGAACTGTATTAAAGTACATACTGTAGGACAGTCGGTAGGTGATTTGATGGGCTTTATTTTAATCCTCTAAATTTCGACAGTATTCTTCAAAGTTAGTGATATGGGACTGGAGAGTTTGGGAAGCAATTAAAGGGTTATCGTTAACTGCGAGCACACATTTGTCACCTCCATGTCTGGTAAGGATAGTTAGGAAGATGGTTAGGATTGGTTGAGCTGTCAGCTAAATAGACTGTGTAGGGGATGGGACCAAGGATACTACCTTGAGGAACACCAACTGACTAGGGATGAGTAGGAATAATTATGGTTTACTTTGAATAATATATCAATACAAAAGGAACGGATAATGAGTAAGTAAGTATTTAAGGAGTTTTTAAAAGCTACATCAAAAGTAATTTCCGCGCAGTAAATCATGCACTCCAAAGAATATAAGACTACTTCCACTACACGATAACATTGCTGGATAGTGCATTAAGATATTTGGAATCAAAACTAGTGGTCAGGGATTAAATTATTGGAAAGAAGGATGGAATATAGGCGTTTAAAATGATATAGAAATAGTGTGAAAGCAGTACTGTCCCTTGTTCGTGTCTGTCTTTTTTATTATTATTCAACGGGTTCGTACATACCGATTGAGAAAGTAAAAGTTTACCATTTACTTCTTTATTAATTCAAAGTAGATTTAAAATTTATCAATAGCACTTTTATTTACAATATGACCAAATTAAGTTATATAACTTACTTCATATCGAGACATCTTACGTAATCTTCAGAAGAATTCATAACAGATGGATGGACATTAGAAACGAAAATTCCGTTCTTGTTTGCTAGTTGCAATTCGGCACGTACACAGTTGCCGAAATCTGTAACAATTAGCAGTTGTAAAAAAAATACATTTATATTGTAGAGTAGACAGTGTATATTAATCCTACATTATATATGAATCATTTATTTTGAAATAGTTAAGAGTTTTAATATTTACATAACTACCTGATATTTTTATTTTGTATCAAATTTTTATAATATATTTATAATAATTAAGATTTTCTAAGAAGAAAATTTGCTGGTTAATGAAGAGTGAAAACATTTTGGTTTCAATGAATGGAGTTTCAAATGAACAGGTAAAATATTATACAATACCTTTTTATGAGATCACAGCTTTATGTTTTATTATCAAAGTAGCAGTTAAATTAATCAATGAGCTATAAAATGTTATTAACAATTGAATTTTAAAATTCGGTTTAACGAAAATGATGAAAGGTGTTGTTTGACTTCCTGAGGATTTTGTATTTGTTTCGACAGTTTTCTTTAATTCGGATTGCTTCGTTTGTGTTGTACTTGTAATATTATACTAGAAAAACTCGTATTTTAAAAATCTAAAAAAATATTGAAATATTAAAATGTCGAATAACAATTTGTATACTTGAAGAAGTTTGTCGGGGGGTGCGGTCAGCAAAGAACAACATAAATAAACAAAACCATATTTATTTATTTATTCATTAATAAATAAATATGGTTTTGTTTATTTATGTTGTTCTTTGCTGACCGCACCCCCCGACAAACTTCTTCAAGCATTAATCTACGGTCAACTATCTACACCTCAAACAATTTGTATAAGTGATCCATATTATTTATTCTAAAACACGACTATGAATGAGAATACTACTATATACTAAAGACATAAATACTATTAATACTACTTAAATATTAATAATTGGAGAAGTTTGTCGGGAGGTGCGGTCAGCAAAGAACAACATAAATAAACAAAACCATATTTATTTATTTTATGCCGACGTTTCGACCTGA
>NW_027107648.1:2378758-2379368 GCF_000696795.3 Halyomorpha halys | reverse complement strand
CAAAGAACAACATAAATAAACAAAACCATATTTATTTATTTTATGCCGACGTTTCGACCTGAGTTTCAAGTCTTCATCAGGGGTTGTGGCGTAGAAGGTTGGCTTGCAACTGAAAAGTCGGCTTAAAATAAATAAATATGGTTTTGTTTATTTATGTTGTTCTTTGCTGACCGCACCCCCCGACAAACTTCTAGATCATTAATCTACGGTCAACTATCTACACCTCATTAAACATTAATATTATTAGGTTGGTACCCGTAAAAAAAAAAGTAGGCCAATCACAAACCTATAATATAAGGAAATATAAAGCGAATTTATAAAATTATACACAACCTGCACATTATAGTTAATAATTAATAAAATATTAATTTTAATGTAAAAAATTAGTATAAAAGTTGAATATTGTTTTGATTTTATAACATAAAAGTAAATACCTTAATTTCTGTAGGAAGATAGTCCGGGTGGTATCAATAAATGTATCAAAATAATAAAAGAAAACTATTTATTATCAACCAACGTTTCGCCCTACTTTGCAGTAGGGATGGGATATTGATATCGATATTATCGAAATATCGATATTTTAGTTCCGATATAATATCGATATCGATAT
>NW_027107648.1:2377405-2378708 GCF_000696795.3 Halyomorpha halys | reverse complement strand
ATATCGATATTTTAGTTCCGATATAATATCGATATCGATATTGCTATCCGATATCGATATCGATATCAATATCGATATTTTTCTTTCGATATCCCATCCCTACTTTGCAGGGCTCCCTCAGGGTTAAATGAAAAACAAAGATGCAAACAAAATGTTTTTTGTAAAACAAATAAAATTGGTTTGTTTGTATTTTGTTTTTTCATTAGCTCTATTACTATTTTTATACCTTTATTGACCACCACCCGGACTAGATTCCTACAATCTACTGCATACGGTCAACTATCTTCTTCCCATACATTAATTTTTTCTCTCAGGGAAATTTAATTGTGGACTTGTGCTTTAAAAAAAAATTGAAAACATCATATTTATTCTGGAATTGATGTAAGACCATTCAAACCCATAAAAACATTTTATTTCTTATATAAAGTTACTTTGGACGATAAATCCATCCCAAAAATATTATTCTACTATGTTATCTCTTACTCATATTTTTAAATTTAACCTAACCTAAACCCTTCAATCTTTAATTACATCTATGGACCTACGTCACTTTCAAAATTAATGGCCTATATAGCATATATATTACCCCATCCTTTGATATTGAGTGTACTAATGATAGGTCTATCTATTATAATTATAAACATAACAATAAAAGTGTAAAACGTAGAATAATAAAATACATTAGTAACTGTCATGATGCACACTAAGATGAAGCCTTGGCCCCCTTGGCTAAAATAAAAAACTATATATTCTAGGAAGATAGCCCTGATAGCGGTCAATAAAGATATTAAAATTTTTTCTTAACCAACTTTTCGCCCCCTTTTTGCCCCCCAGTAGGGTTTCTTTTGGGCTATCGGATTGAAACAGAGACGTCAACTCAATATCATGTTGACATCTCTGTCTCAATCTGACAGCCCTAATAGAAGCCCTGGTTGGTTAACAATAAATAGCTTTGAAAGGAATATGGTCCGGGTGCGGTCAAAAAAACTCAAATAGTAGAATTATACTATTTTACTGAGCCAACGTTTCGCCCCACGTTGCAGGGCTTCGTCAGGGCTAAAAAAGATACAAACACATAGTAACAAAAAAAAAAAAAAAGAAGAGAAAAAACAAAACAAAAACATAAGTGTAAAATAACAAGGGTATAAAATGTAAAAAAGTAAGATATAATAAGAAAAATTAAAAGTTTTAAATAGTAAATGAAAAGGGTAATAGTAACAGATATATAAGAAAAGAATTATTAAAGAAAATACAAATAAAGAGTTGTAAAAAGAAAAAAGAATACAAATCAAATGATGAGACA
>NW_027107648.1:2366873-2375981 GCF_000696795.3 Halyomorpha halys | reverse complement strand
AGTAAGTTCAATTTCCTTTATTTCGAGTGTTGGCAGACATATGTGCGTGTTATGGATCTAGAGATATATTTTTTCAAATATCCAACATTTTATACGAACAACTAGAAATTAACATTTTGTGAGTTTATTTTGTCAAATATCATAAAAACTACTACTCCTACAAAGATAAGCATAATCGACTATTTTGTAGTAAATTTAACTAGCTTTAATTTGAGCGCTGGAAGACATCTTTATGTCCAATAGCTTCTGAAATGAAGTTTTTCATAAATCAAATTTATTGTCCGACCAACTATAAATCAATTTATTTTAGCAAATATTATGGAAACTACTATTTATACGAAGGTAAAAGTCATAAAATTTTTTATAGTCCATTAAACTAACTTTAATTTGAGTGCTAATAGCCATCTGTACGTCACATAGTTCCTGAGATATAGAATTCTCAAGATAAATTAACTAACTACTAATCATTCAGTAGATTTTTAAGAATATTTTTTTAAAAAGCTATATCTCGAGAACCATTGGACGTAAATAGCTCTTATAGGGCTAATATTTCAGCAAATTTACTATTCTTAGAAAAATGTTCTCTTAGATTTTCTAGTGTTGTTGGTAGTTTTTAAGATATAGAGCTCCGAATGAAAAATTATTGTTTTTTTAAGGTTTTGAAACAGCCGCCATTTTTTATTCCCCCTAACTGTACTTGGCAGACTCATAAGTTTGGACTAGTAATTATACCTAGTTTTCATTAAAGTAATAAAAAATTGGGGTGAGATAACTGCCTTTTTTTCTTCCCGGCTCTTGTACTATAAGTAGTTGAACTTACAAGCCAGAGATATTTTGGTTGAACCATAAATACTGAGAGGGGCGAACACCATCTTTGAAGAAATTGATGAAATATTGACTATGTGCCCTTCATTTCTCAATTTCATCGTTGGCAGGACTGCATTCATTAACTGAAAACACACAAATAAATGAGTTTTGAAACCATTTCAGTTATTTAGAGTTCAAGAGGTAGAACCTTCTGGTCATCAATGCCTTTTATTTATATGATATTATAACAACTTTAAAATGGAAGGGTAATAAAATCTATATAAATAAACATGTAATGTTTGTGTGATTTATATAAAAATATAACCAATTTTAACTCTTATCGGTCGTATGGTTGAGGTCGGGATTGATTGAAATACGAGGAAATTATTATTGAGCATCATTGTAAATCCTATTTCAGTGGTCAACACTTTATAATATGTCCCATTCGCAGTTTGTAAATACAGAAAAATAAAATGAAACAAGAACAATTATAAGCATATTTATAAATATTAAAAGAAAAACAAATGCAAAATATTTCACTAATGATGGATCTCACGCAATAACAGTTCTTTGTCGCTGGGGTCGTATGTTACGTGAGGGGTGACCAAAAAAAGATGTCCAAACTTTTTTACTGATTTTAAGTTCTTGAGCGAATTTGTTTTTGGAGCCTGTGGCTGATACAATTTTGAGTTCTTGACGTCTATTGTCAGTGAATAATGACCCTTCTATTGTATCCCAAATCCTCCCATCCCACATCACCTCCCTTGAAGAATGGTGCCAAAACTAGAGGATTAAAATAAATTCCAATAAATCCCGTCACATTTACACTTCTTATTAAACCCATATAATAATCCTCTTAAGCGTCTGAAAAGAAGAGATCTGCTCCTCTAAAAATGTTATTGGAGTTCTGTCAATGGGTAAATTTTCCACATATTTGTATCGTGTCAACAGCAAATTTACTTGCTGTATATATTTTTATACAGCTGTAAATAAAAATAAATATAATTAAAAAAATGTTTTGGGCAAATATATAAGAACAATGTTTTTCCGTATATAGTACATTATATATTACATTCCGTGTATATTACATTTCGTTAGGCTGATATGGCAGTTAAAGGAGCAGTAAGTTATTACGATGACTATGCAACACCTCTTGAAGACTGATGCAAGATATCCTACTATAAGCTCTATATTAATTTATTTCTATTTTCATTGTTATTAATATTTTTATATATCTTTTCTTCATTTTTTCTGAAATTATTGTTACTGTGGACTATTCTTTTTATTAATTATAAGTATAAATACTATTTATTCTACATGTCATTGCCTCTTTTAATCTTTAGCCACAAAACTATTATTTTTTTATGAATAATTCAATAGGTTATGCTCCACAAATTATAACTCCTTAATCATTAATCAATTAAATAATTCTGTTTTATTTACAGATTATATTTTGACTCAACTTGTACTTACCCAAATAGGCCCAAAGAGATTTACGTTAAATAAAGCTCTGACGAATTCTTCCTCTATTGTAGAATTGGGACATACCACAGCAGCATTGTTGATCAAAAGGTATACGGGGCCCAGTTCTTTCTCTATTCTAGAGACAAGTTCCTCAACATCTTTTCTAAAAGTTAATCAGATAAGAAGTTAGAAGATTGTCTCCAGAAGATATAGAATATATCAATTTGTTATTTTCACCTTGTGAAATAACCTTATACGAAATTTTTCACCTGGACATATAGTGATGTACTAATAATAAATATTACCCATATTATAATAACACAGTTATATTCACTTGATAACTACGTTGACCGTGTAGGGCACTGCTTTGCCTCCCATCTCCTTGATTATCGCGGCTGTGGCTTTGTTGTTAGGTTCGTTAATGTCTACACAGGCGATGACAGCTCCCTCTCTCGCCAAAGCCAAGCAGAACTCTCGCCCTAGCCCGCGACCTGCTCCTGTAACCTTGGAAAAGGATACAGATTATTAGGTCCGGACCATAGCAGAAGTTTTCCACTCAGAAGGTACTCACCAAGCACACCCTGCCCTTGAGTGACTTTGGCTCTGGTCTGAAGACCAGTCTCCAAAGGAAGGAACCGAAACCTGCCGCTAATTCCCAGACTATGAAGCAAAAGAAATAAACCATACCGAAGGCAGTGAACAGGATGTGATCTTTCTTGAGCTTCGCTGGCTTCTGCAAATCTCTCTTGGCAGTCGGTCCATTTTCCCATCCTTCTATAACAAACTCCATCTTGTTTTCCTGAAAACCATAATAATTACATTACTAAAACTGTATCTATACAAATCCTTGCACTATGCCCATCCAAATCTGACTATATTTTAGTGAAATAGATATAGGAGGAGATAAATCTGAACAGATAGAGAGGTTTAAGTATTTAGATTATACAATAACTAGGAAAAACGGAATCGATGAAGAAATAAAAGCGAGGTTAAAAGTGAAAACTGCTTGTTATTTAAAATTTTGTACAATTTTTACTACTTACAGTTAGATTACATTCAGTCAATGCAGAAAAAACAAAATATGTGGTTACGGGAGAGTTGCCTAGGCCTGGAGAGGAGGGGACCTTTGGGCAATAACAATTCGAGAAGTCTAATGTTTTTGAATATCTTGGCTCAAATGTAACCCAAGACAACGCGCCTCAACAAGAGATTCGGCGTAGGATCATAGCAGCAAATCGGTGTTTTTTTTCTATGACAGTTCCGGAGTAAAGCTCTTTCCAGAAAATGAAAGCTTTGATGGTAGTGCGCCCAGTCTTGTTGTATGGTTGTGAGACTTGGACTACCTCCTGGGCTAGTGAACAGGAACTCCTAGTATTTAAAAGAAGAATCCTCGGACGTATATATGGTGGTGTTCTCATCGGAGGAGAGTGCAAAAGGAGGAAAACCCAGGAGCTGTACACTATGTTTAAGGAGTCCGATATAGTTCGAGTGACGAAAATTGCAAGACTGAGATAGGCAGTGAGGATCCACCAAGACAACTGATGGAGCCACTCCATGGTACCAGGAGAAGAGGAAGACCAAAGATGCGATGGCCTGATGGTGTTGCTGCTGATGCAACAAATATGATGACAGGAGGACTGGTCGTGGTCCTGGTTTAGACATGATTGACGCGCTAATGTTAAACCATAGCATCCCTTACATTGAAGAAAAGCTGTTAGCTGTGTTCAATGACTGTCTGGATAGAGGGCACTTTCCAACAAGCTGGAAAATTGCTGAGGTCAAGCTCATTTACAAAGGAGGAGATAAGGATAAGCAGTTAGCCAAGTCTTATAGGCCCATATGCCTCCTCCCCGTAATAAGCAAAGTGTTGGAAACCATGATGGTCACTAGCCTACGACCAGTCTTCTCAAGAGCTAGCCATCCATACCAGTACGGACCCACTAAAGACAGAGGAACCGTAGACGCCTTGCTGAGAGTGTGCCGTGACGTTGAAGAGTGAGCGGAGAAGTATGTTATGCTCCTCCTGTTTGATATATCTTCTACCTTTTATAGCGTGAGGTGGCCGAGCATACTCCAGCAACTGCAAAAATATGAGACCCCAAGCAACTTCTACGACCTCTTAAAGAGTTACCTTGAGAACAGAACGATAAAGATACAAGGCTACTTCTACGAAATCGAAGATACCATGGAAAAAGATTGCCTACAGGGCTCTGTCCTTGGTTCTGCTCTGTAGAAATTGGTCTTTGACGAGTTGTTGTGGGTGCTTGAAGAGGAGCGGTTCCCTGCCACAGCTTATGTAGATGACCTTGCTGTAGTAGTAGCGTCGAACAGCAGAGCCAGATTAAAAGATGAAGCTGGTCGGTGCGCCAACCTGATAGGAGCGTGGTGTGAGCAGAATAAGTTGAAGATGGCTGCTCCCAAGACCCAAGCTATACTCATAAAGGGTACGACAGACAGGATCCATCCTATTACTCTTAGGATGCAAGGAGAAGTGATACGACCCAGTGAGGTTGTGACATACCTTGGCGTGAGGCTTGGGAGAATGTTCAATCGGACACCTCATTTAGACTACATGAGATGTAGGGTAGCCCTTGCTCTTAATGGACTCATTCGAATAGGGGGCGCATTTTGGGTCCCCAGATTCCCAGCAACATCCCAGACCATCTATAAAGGAGTAGTTGTGGGTATCTTGAGATATGCATCCCCCGCATGGAGTCGATATCTCTCAAAAAGGCATAATAGCAGGTTGGCTACAATACAGAGGATAGCTCTGCTGCGAGTCACTTGTGCATACCGAACATTGTCTCATGAGGCGGTACAGGTATTAGCTGGAGGAGTGCCTATCGATCTTCTCCTGCAGGAAGACTATTATCGACAGAAAATAAAGAGGGAAGGTCTGGCGGATTTACCAGAGAACCTCCAAGCACGTATTGGTGAAAACCCTAATAGATGGAAGAGGATCCTTCGAGAGGAAACCTTGCAAGAATGGAATCGGCGCTGGGTGGATTGCTTAAAAGAGGCCACCCTAAGGAAGTACTTTCCTACCGTTGGTTCACGCCTAGAATCTAAGTGCGTCCTCCCCGACTACTGGATCTCACAGTTCCTCACGAGGCACGGGGGTTTCCGAGCTAACCTCGCCGGACATAGCATAAACATCGATCATCTATGCCCAATTTGTCAGGTTCCTGAGACCGCCGAGCACGTCTTACTTGCTTGTACCGCCTATAAAGCACTGAGAGCCAAGATGATGAGGGAAACAGGACTCTATGTTGTGACTGAGAGCGATCTTCCTGAGCTGATGAAAAAAGAAAACTACCCGCACTACAAGACCTTCGTGTATGGATGGAATGAGGCTGTGGGCTCTACTGTCTTCTCCCTGGGTAGGATAGAATAAGCTACACCAGTAAGGGCTCAGTAGAAGAGCAAGATTTATTTTGTAGCAAGAGCAGGCTGTGTGCACGGCTATGTAATGTTTGTCATATGCAGCAATGAGCTTTACCCACTGCTGCGAACACCCTTATTGTCTAAAAGGTAGGGTGATAAATAAATAATAATAAATATAAAATAAAATAATAATAAATAAAATAAAAAGGGACCGAGACAATTGGTGGAAGCTGCTGGAGGAGGCAAGGGATTCAACCCCAGATTGTAAAGCCACGCCAATAGTAGTAAGATTACATAAACACTAGTAGTGATATAAAAATACTATATTTTATATAATCACTAATTTATCCTTTAATTTTTATCTATTTTTCAACTATTACATTCATAAAAATTAATAACAGCCTAATCCATGTTTTTATATATTCATTTTTTTTTTCTCCAACACTTGCATTATTAACATTAACGTTATGTAATTTATCAATAAAATTCAACGTAGTAATTAAAAAAACTGATATGTTATCAGTTAGTTCATTGATTTACACTATATCATTCATAATTAGTCTCAATTGTTTTCAAGCTTATATAATTTAAAGATATTGTATTTTAAGTTGGGTATTAATGACAATACGTTGTTGACAGCTAATTTCACTTTGTTCAGTAATAGATGTATTCAAGTTTTTTTTTTTTTTATTTGAGCAAGTATTTATCAATTTGATTAGCTTTCTTAAGTCCATGGATTCTTCATACTTTTCTTTATGTGTTTTTACCTCTAATAATAAACAATTATTTCTTTGGATACATCAATTTTGTGTTAAGTGAAGTTCTTTTACTGCGTAATTATTTAGGAATGTCATAAAATGAGTAAATAAAAAAATATTAGCTATAATTCAGGAGTAATTAATTAAATAAAATACTTGTATAAACTGATTAATTTGTAATAAATTAACTTCAGTATTATTTCAAATTAAATATGGCTAATTAATTAGACTTGATCTCAATCGAAAAAAATTCATTAATTTATTTACACTAAAAAAAATGAAAGTACTTACAAGTTATAAATTTACATTAAATTTATCTTTCACTATGTTCTTGATATTTAAAACAAGTCTGCAGATACGATTCGGGAAGTACTATTCTTGAACATTTCAGCTGACTAAGTACATTAAAAACTCTAGAGCAAATTCTACGCTATAAAAAAAATTGAGCTTTTATAAATATATAAAAATATATGTATATATTAATGCAAGGCCATTCTCGTCGGTTCAAATCCCCTTCCTCAATTCCCTCCCTTAATATCCATCATTATCCATCACTAACAGACTTAGCCAGTTCAAAAAGCCATGGATTCACCTTTGAACAGTACTTAACATGGAATACCCACATTTCCCAAATGATTTGAAAAACCGTCTTAATCCTTAAACAGATACCGGGATTCATTTCCTCGAAGTGCCCGTCACCTTCTAGTATCCTCCCTTATTCTCCCAAATCTCAACTACAGTTGCCTAGTATATAGAGGGCAATCCATAAAACTAATAAGATTAATGAACTGTTTAATAAGAATCATCAGAAGGGTATTCCCTGGCGTTCTCATATTAGTACAAGAGCTCAAGAGGAGAAAAAAGACAATTATCTCACCCCAATTTTTGATTAATTTAATGAAAACTATGTATAATTAATAGTAAAAATTGATAAGTCTGCCAAGTATAGGTAGGGGGAATAAAAAATGGCGGCTGTTTCAAAGCGATAAAATAAACTAATTTTTTTTTCGGAGCTCTATTTCTTAAAAAGTAGGCACAACACAAGAAAACCTAAGAGAACGTCATTTAAAGAAGAGTAAATTTGCTAAAATATGAGCCCTGATAGAGTAATTTACGTTAAATAGTTTTCGAGATATAGCTTTTTAAAAAGCAACATTTCATAAAAATGTTGTATGGGAAGTACTGAAAGATCAATAGTTAGTGAATTTATTTTGAAAAATTTATATCTCAAAAACCATTTGACGTACAGATGTCTATTAGCACTCAAATTAAAGCTAGTTTAATGAGTTATAAAGTAGTTTATGATGTTTATCTTCCTAGGAGTAATAGTTTACATGAAATTATGAAATAAAATAGACAGAAAATTTTTTTTTTTCCCTAGTTTTCTTTTACAATTACAAATTTCAGTATACAAAGACAAAGATTTCAATGTATTCCTTTTTTTCTTTCTTCTTCTTTCTTGTCCATTCCATTTCACAATTTTTATTTCATTTGATCGACAAATTTCCCCTGTCAGATCCTCCCCAGTGGCCCGTTAAACAAATTCAATACCAGATGGCGGTGCGAGATCAAACCAGAGAAATACTAGTCACAGCAGTATAATCAGTTTACAGTAAAACAAACAAATAAATACACTTTACCAAAAAACAAAACTAATACATAGATCGAAAGGAAAATATAATAAAAAGTTGGTTAAAAGAAATACTTGATTGGATACATAAGTAAAAATAAAATAAAATAAAAATAATAATAAAAATAAAAATAAAATAATTTAATGAATAAATAAGTTAAAACACACAAATCGACTGGTCCACCTATTGAGCTAATTCCTATGGAGGTGATGATGCAAGATCCCCAGGGAGTCCAAAATAATATTTTCTGCTAAGATCGCAATATCCCCGATGCTAACACCTAGTCCTTCTAAAAGCTCCTTGTTCTATCTGGTATTGTTCCGCGAGATCCAAACCAGAGGCCTCTCCTGGTGAACTTAGTATATAAGAGATTGCTATCTAAAGGTACTCCTAATTATTCAACTGTTTCAGCTTAAGGGACAGGGGTATTACTTAAATTTATGGCCGTTGTTTCGTGAAAATGATGGCTTCCGATTTATCAATGTTTAAAATATTTAAAGGTATTTTGATATATTTTTTTTAAAGCATCTTTTACAATTAACTTGTGTCAATACGCTATGAATAGATGTAAATCGCTTTATCATCGGCAAAAAGGGCTATATCAAACATTTCAAATCGTGGATACTCATTTATGAAAAGATTAAATTAAATTTCAGTTATTAAATTATTCCTTCCTCAATTTTAATTGAAACAATTAATTTTTTTTTTATTTATTTATTTATTGTAATTTACAACTGTACAAAATAATACAATAAGTAAATATGTAGTATGTTTCATATACACTTGAAAATCTTGGGAAGGAACCACCCATTGGTGGTACTTCAAACATTAATTTAAACTAGAAGGTCTCGTTGCCATCTTCTTTTCAAACGCCTCGGAGGATTATCAGGGATTGTTAAGGATGAAAGATTAAGAATTAATGGGTTAGGATAGTTAAGGAGTTTGGAATAAAAAGACGCATATCTGGTTTGGGTCAAATCTGCAACGAATGGGATGTTAAGGTCTTTATGAATGAGTTTATTTGTGACGTAATAAGGAGCATCAAGGATTTTACGTAGGATTTT
>NW_027107648.1:2366214-2366783 GCF_000696795.3 Halyomorpha halys | reverse complement strand
TCTTGTCGTTTCAGTCTTTTGTGTGGATTCCAAGTAAGTCTCTTGTCAAGATGGAGTCCTAAGTATCGAATCTGTTCAACAGGTGTTAGTGGTGTGGAATAGGACATTAAAATACAAAATAAAAACTAATAAATGTGGCCAGAGAGCTTATCTTAGTGTATGTTCCTTGTTTGTTTTTTCATGTCAGGAAATGAGGATTGGCCTGCAATCTATTCAAAGAGGTTATCTACTTCGTTAGAAATGGAGTCGATATCAATCAATAATGAAGGGTTATGTAAGAATTTTGATTAGAATGACCCCGGATAAGTCAACGACCTTTTATAATTTTTCTATTGGCAGGCTGAAGAGAAGAAATGTTTACTTATTCATAGACATTCCTCAAATCAGGAGTGTTCTATCCTATTATTTTGTTCTTGGTACTTAATATATTATTAAGTATTTAAGTAGTATGTATTATTATTTTGTTCTTTGTATTAGCCAGACAAGGCTATGGACGTGGGAACACTGATTTCAATTAAATTTTGAAAAATATCTAATTTTTTGTAATGAATGGGAAGTTTAGAGCGTTT
>NW_027107648.1:2355729-2365264 GCF_000696795.3 Halyomorpha halys | reverse complement strand
GCTTGGAGGGTTTGGGAAACATTTTTATTATAGACATTGTCCAAGGGTCAGGGAAATAGGTGGATCGGAGTGTAGCATTATAGATGTAGGTAAGGAATAGAATGGCTTTACGAGGGAGCCAATTAATATTAAACAGCAAAAAAAAAAATACTAATACACCCATCATCTACAAAATGGGTAGCTGATGTTCGCGGTTGAACTATTGGAAATTGAATCTAAGACCTTTCAGAAAAATATAAATTTTTTCTTAGCCATTAAAAAATTTTCTTACATTTAACGAGTCTATAACGAATTTTCAAATATCAATATCAGAGCCTATTAATGCAGTAGCAGCCTCTGGCATACCCCATGAAGGTCATAGGCGGAACTAGTTATTAAATTCTCGTGGAAGTTAGTTAAATCGTGGGAATTTCGTAAATCTTACTATTTTAATAACCATAATTCTATAAATTTTTTTGGGGGTAATTTGCATTCGACGAGGATGTTATCCTTGTCCTTAAAACATATAATTTAATGTTATCTTCTTTTCGGCCTTGCTAAGGAATTAGTCCTGTTAAAACTATTCAAGGGCACCAGGTTCGTGGTCTGAAACTAAATTCTGTCCGATAGGCATATATTATTTAAAAATCAATTAAATAACTTTTATAATACAGAAATATTACAGTAGTAAAAAAAAATAACGTAATAACACATTGAATATTAGCAAAACAATATAAACATAAAGTAAATAAAATAAAAACAAAATAGCTCCATCTAAACACTCATCTGCGTCTATGAGTCTATATAACATACATATACTCATAGGTGTATTTATATATAATTTAATTTCTTGTTTGAGACAGATTATAATTTGGCTAGTGCGGGGTAGCATGCAACATTTTGATAACAATGATAGGTGTTATATTATAAATAAGATTATTGAAAATAGCCAGAACGGCCGAAACGTAGGAATTACAAGAAAATAAAAAAAACTTTGAGACAATACGGATATTTTTATTATAATTAAGAAAATTGGCAAGTTATTGAACTGATTAAAGATTACGCCAAGTGAGGTTCATTTTATCCTCGGAAATAATTATTAACCTGTTGGTGTTTAAAGAAATCTTTCTAAACAAATTATTCACTTGATATTTATTCGTTGCAGTATTTTACGGAAAGATTTTCAAATATATTTAGTTTTTATAAGAAAAATTGCTGGAAACAAAAATATTCGCAAACTATAGTCCAGGGCTGGATTTAAATTTTTGACTGCTCCAGGCGCAGGTGTCTCCAGAAACGCGATAATATCGGTTTAAATTGCATTTGCTAATTTTGCTTTGATGCATTACTCTTTTCCTCTTTGTTTTAAATACTTGTAACACGTATATTTTAATAATTACCTTTCTTACCTTGAAATTCCTATTCATCCAGTTACATGAAATAAATAAAATAGATTGTCCTTATTTACAATCAGGCTTTATAATTATTTACACTTTTATTTAGTATTACTCCTCTAAATATCTTATTAATTATTTTTGTAGTATTATTCTAAAGTGCCGTTTCAAACAATAAATGAAGGATTTATTATTTTGTAATTTAAATCTATCATTAATTTAAGTGGATGAAGGGACTGTGTAATTTTTTTTTTTTAATATTTAGTGTGGATGAAGGGGGCAGGTTCCCGTCTAGCTAGTGTGATGTACTCTAACCTTAAAATCCAATCAATAACTGAGAAACCAAGATGTCGGCTATGCAAAATGCAAAACAATTAACTCCAAAAAAAAAAATTAACTTTATTTTCTTAATATTTACTATTTTTAACATAGCCCTTTCATCCAAAAATCCCTTCAGATAGAATATTATAATTTTAAATTTAATATATGAGTGGATAAAGTTATGCTATAAACACAAAATTCCGACAAAAGAGTTAATTTTATGATTTTTATTCTTATTTTATACAGTAATACAATTCCTTGTTTAAAAAACTTAAACGAGGTTCTAAGTAGAATGAAGTATTTAAAATATCCCTCCAAGAGAAAATCCCTACTTATTCAACATTTTTAATACATTCATCTACACTAGTCTTCAATTATGTGTGTAATTATTAAATTCATGATTTATTTTACTAATACATAAGAATTTATAAAATTTTTATTGACGGACAAAAATGATGCTAATTCCTGATATGGGAATTGAATAAATGATAAGAAAAAAATACCCAACCAATTTTAACAACATTAATTTCGATTTTTCACTCTCATGATACGCCAATTTATTTTAATCTGTTCACTTAACTCTAAAAATCTTTATCGCGATTAAATACTTTAAATCAAACTCACCTGCAAAATGTAATTATAATGTTTAGCAACTATAATACATGATAAAAACTATATAATAAATATTATTAAAACACAAGTTACCACATAAGAAGGATATACGATACCTTTGGCGCCTTCTTCCACACTACCAACGAATAGCCGGTAGTAGTGGGGGCCAGAAGAGATAGGAAAGGGGAATTATCGATGATTCCCACTATCGATATTATTTTCGACATATGATATCTTGCTGGCGATGAACTAAATTCTAAACTGAATCTGAACGTATAGTGAAAATAATGTTTTAAATGGAAAAAGTAAAATAAAGTTGAATAATATTCATCTGCTTAGTCTCAGCCTTTATGTTATTATTATATAATAATAATAATACACTGTATACACATATAGTGTGATCTCGCTGATCCGAACTAATTGTAGCAGGAGGGTGTTCGGATAACAGAAAGTATTTAAAAAATTGAACAATATGAATGTAACTATTTTTATTTATTTAATTTTTTGTAAATATTGTATTGGAAATTTGACAGATTAAAGCTTTAAAAACTAATCATTTTTAAAAAATTTTAATTATTTTTTAAAGTCGATTATTTATTTATTTTTTTGCTGAGGCTTCTGCAGAAAGTTCTTCACTGCTTCTTCTCTCAGACGTAAGAGAAGGACTTGCTGCTAGTTAAAGGAGCAGTAAGTTGACAACATGAGAAATCCAACTTCAACACGAAAACTGAAGCCCAAGCTGCTGCAAGACATTCTGTTATAGATTCTATATTTGTCAACTCAAATTAACTTGTTGTTTTGTGTTTTCCCCATTATAAGGCAATTATGTATTTCATTAAATCTATAAATGTCGTTGTTTTTGTTATTAATTTTTTTTTCTCTCTTCTCCTTCATTGGAAGAGACTTCTGTAATATTGTACAAATTCCTCAACAGTTTTAAATGTGAATTCATTCTCCTCGTGCCCTTCAATTCATTCATAAACTTCATAAAAAAAAAAAAAAAAAAAGTAATTTTATCACCAGTTCGGATTCCTGGAGTTGGGATTATCGAGATTACAGTGTACTTCATTCCTAATTCTTTCTGGAATGAATTTAATCCAACACTCAGCAATCTCATTTCGAAATCTATAACCGATTCTTCAGTTTGTTACTAAATCCTTACACTTTACCTCCTTTAGTCTATAGTAGCAGCTATTTGAAACCATTATCCGATGGCATTTCAAAATTAATATCTTTTCTGGAGTTCACCTTAGTTCCGCAATAGATGAATTCCACCAATTTCTCAAACAAATGCTCACCGATATATACCTGTCCATATAGCTGGCTGATGGATCGTAAGTCTTTCATTTATAACAAGTCCCATTCAAGTAATCTCTTTTTGCAGATCCTTCGACGTCATCTACAAATCCTAGGATCTAGTAGGAGAATGAAAAGAAGGCAATGTAAGTATGCTGGAATTATGGCGTTATGGCAAACTGACAACATAAATAATTTCATAGAGAAAAAAGGACCATTTAGTAAATCTGATTGTATTCAAAACTGTAACATTCTTACGCCAAGCCATTGTACAAACAAATTTACATTCTTCTCACAGAGTTAGGTACTAAATGTGGAAAAACTAAAAACTGTGATTCTTAATATACGATATGATACTACTTAGACAGACCTTCACGGCCGTGGCAAGGTACTTCTGCGCTCCTCAGGGAGTTAAAAAATCTGTGTACTCTAATAGGGGTATTCATGATGTTTTGTTAAATGTTATATGTTTTACCATGTTAAATGTTATAACTATAGGATTGTGAGCAGCCCTATTTGAAGTCATGTTAAACGTTAAATGCATAAGAGTCCCTAGCGGATTTTCTCAGCAACTTGTTGTATAAGCCTTTATGTTTATAACCTTCCTTCCAGACCCTAATGTTATTGTTTACTTCAGTTTTGATGGAAAATGAAGGTCATTTATATATATATATATATAAAACATTTTTTAAATTTAATATTCTATGTTTGTTATGTGATGATAACATTTCTACAGTATCAAGATTTTAAATAAACAATTAAATGACAATGAATTCCAACAAATAGTTGTATCTGATTTTTTTTTTTGTGTGTTTTCTCAATGCCTTTTGGGGTTGTCAATCCAATTTTACTCCTTGATGGTATGTTCTAGGCTTATACGTTTCCACTTGTTTGACCTATCCAAAATCCTCAGCTGATGCACTGTCACCATCTATAGAAATGTATTATTTCAGTCTAATGTCAATTTTTTGTGCTCGCAACTTTTTTTTTAACTTTCTATTAAATATTTCAAATGATTTATCGTGTGATATTTGCTCTGCAGAAAGAAGAAAGCTCAAATTGCCATGTTCTTTCCAAGTGGAGTCCACCAAACTAGCGCCATCCAACCAAGCTGGACAGGCATTTCACTCAATCTACCCATACGAGTGTTTATCACAAAGTTTAACAGGTAAGGAGAAGAACATACTACCTCTTTCACCAGCTCTCTCGTTACTATTGAAAGTAAAACTGTATAAAAGTTTCCTAAGACCAGCTCTTTTATACGGAGCGCCGCTCTTCACTCAGCATCGGGATGGAACGCAACGCCGTCTTCAACCGTTTCAGGACACCGTGCATTGAACACCGCTACAGAAGATGGTGAGGTCTACGTCACTGAAGAAGATTAAACCTGAACAACTTCACGAGTTCTTTGATCTGCCACCTGTGCCCTAGTTTATAAAACGGAGGTTCATCAAGTTCTTTGACTCGCTGAGAAGTAATATCAACCCGCTGTTCAGGACACTCAGACCATTTTCAGCTTTAACAAGGTGGCTAAAAGGCATATTGCAGGACCAAACATAATACGTGTGCAACAGAGACACGCATATTTACGTTAAGATTACTTGTGTTTATTATTAGTTTTAGCCCAAAGACAAAAATTTAGTGCAGGCCTTCACACTATTACTTAAACTGCTTAAAATGTAGCTCTTGCTACAGTACAGGGAGCTTTATCAGAAGGTTGTACGAGAACTTTTATATGTACCTGTCTTTATTTCTCTTGTTTTGATTCAGATTAAGCGTTCTCAAAATGATAATAATAAGGAAGATATCATATACTGAGTGTTTCTGGGTTAAGTGGCCAAACTGAAAATATGAATTAAGGACCTCAAAACAAGCAAAAACTTTCTTCTGAAGGTATGTCCGCAAACGCGTTGTTTATATTCACACCTAATGATTTTCATTGTTATGAATTAATTAGGTTATATGAAATAAATAAAACTTATTTATTTATCCCAACTACTTTATTAATTAAACGTAAACATTGAATTCATATTAAATGTTGTTCAAAGTGATTTTCTTCAGCATTAAGACAGGCTTGGAATCTTTCTCCAACAGCAGCAGTGGCAGGTACAGCACTGGATATATATTATTGTTTCACAAGATTCAATTGATCCGTCTTCGTAAGAAATTTGAATGAGGAGTCTAAGTAATACACTTTTTGTTTAATGTCGCCCCCCCCCCCCAATAAAAAACTCAAGTGGTGTCAGGTCTGGAAAGCGTTCAAGTCAAGCCACTGGTCCATTGATTGGGATAATTAACATTTAGCCATTGTCGTGAACCTCTCCTGTAATGTGCAGGACGATCATCTAATTGAAGCCACATGTTGTCCCCGGAACCAATTGATGAATTTCATAAAGGAGACCACGTTTTTTCTGTGTTCTTGTTTCTTCTTCTGTGTTGTTTGTTTCTTATTCTAACCACCTTACTATTCTAACATAATTTTAAAGTAAACATTTCTTAATTTCTTAATCACTTACACATATTGTATCCCATTATTTCATACTTTATTTCTCATTTGTTTTTCTATCTATTAGTTTTTTTTTTTTTAATTTTTTTTTAATAATTTTGTAAATATCTCTTCTCCCGCTCTATTATGTATATTACCATTTATTGTTTACCTAATTTAAATTTTTTTTACATTTTTACTTTAAAATTATTTTCGTTATTGTGGCGTGCTAAACTGCCATCCCCACTCCTCCCAATACTAACGGCTAACTCTGACTTTGACTTCCATCAAAACAGGTATGAATTCTGTCTCATCATTTGATTTTATTCTTTTCTTTTTTCATCTCTTAATTTGTACTTTCTTTAATATTTCTTCTCTTATTTTATCTCTTATCTATCTGTTACTATTACCCTTTTCATTTACTGTTTACAACCTTTAATTTTCCTTATTATATTTTACTTCTCATTGTATACCCCTGTTATTTTCCTCTTATGTTTTTTTTTTTTGTAACTATGTCAAGTGTTTGTATCTTTTTTAGCCCTGACGAAGCCCTGCAACGTGGGACGAAACGTTGGCTCAATAAAAACAGTATACCCATTTACTATTTGAGTTTTTTTGACCGCACCCGTACCATATTCCATACATAAATAATAATATATCTACAGCCCACAAATATTGTTTGATTGGAGAACCAATTACGGTAAATTCGTTTATATGTATTTGAGTATAAGAAACCACACTCATCAACATAATAACCACTGGCTCAATGAGACGACTACCAACCTTAGTAGTTAAACATTATTTGGAATATGTAATTTAGAGCACCACACTTTATGCTGTTATATTTGCAAACATGAGAGCAAATTTATACTTACTATATTATTTCTATGCATATATTGTTTAAATACTTTTAAACATTTAATAAATGTTTCCAAATCACTAAAATACAGTTGTATATAACATGAAACAAAATATATTTTAATACTACTCAGAAAGAATATTGTTCATCATTTATCGTTGTCCATTAAGCAACTCTTTGCAACTACATCATGCCAAGGTAGATTTTCGTACTGCTCCTCATTAGGGAAATTGAATTTCTTAATTACGAACTTCAATAGTTTTGCGTTTGTCTGTGTGGGCATCAATCTAAAACAAAAATATATATAATGAGAGTAACAGAAACAAAAAAATAAAAATTATGTAGTTCAAAAAAGTTAACAATGTTTCGAAGCTGCAAAGACTGAAAACTGACCTCTCCTAGGCCTATATATTCTGCTCCACTAACAGTCATGTCATGTCTGAGTAGTGTAATGAGCAACTTAACGTTAGCAATGCTATATCCTATCCTAAATATAAAATCCAAATTAAAACCAGGAGCAACTGTTCTTTTATTTAAAACAATCCTCAGGGCACTGCTGATGTACGGCTGTGAAGTCTGGGGAGCGGCATCCTTTACGGAAAGGAAAAAAATACAATCTTTTCAAAATAAAGTCCTAAAAATCGCAGTAGATGCTCCTTGGTTCGTAAGAAATAGCCAATTGCATCGGGAATTACAAATGAAAATGATAGAAGATTACATCAAAAACGGTTCATGAAGTTCCACTTCTATTTACCGACAGTTAAAGCAGCAGTGACCTACAAATTGGGAAACCCAACCTCAACCCAAAGGCTGAATTCAAGGTTGCTGTAGGATATTCTGTTATAAATTATATATTTATTAATTCCATTATTTTCATTACTTATATTTTACTTATTATTATTTACTTTGTTTTTCTTCGCTAGTCTTTTTTTTCAAATTAACTGATTTTTTTTTTCACCATTAAAATGCAATTGTTGTAATGTTGTCTTTTATTAAGAAGCATTGTTTTTATCTATTTATTTTATCATACTTTCTATTAATCATAACATTGTATATAAATAGGGGTGTCTTTTGTACGAGACTATACCCTCCCCCCATAATCAATTGTTAAAAAAAGTAAAATGTAACTGTTATATCAACCATGTAAGGCCCACGAGGTCGGTCTAGAATTAAATAAATAATTAACAAGTTCTATTGTAATTATTCTAATTTGTTTAAACAATTGTTCATTGTAGTTTTTTGACAAATAAACATTTTATTTACAATTATTGTAAGAAGTTATAATAATTCTATATCAAAAAATACCATTCATTACAAAACTTCAATCTCATCGTTTTATATGATGATGGTGTCATACTTAATCTCCTTTTAGTTGATGTTGATTGTTTTAGTATAAACCTAATTTAACTAAAAATCAATTTAGAAGCACCCTTTTAATCATAAATTAATATTTGTTTACCCTGAAGAAAAATATATTTTGAGTAATAAAAACTTATAATTTCTTCATTTCTTTATATATATAAGTATACTATGAACTGAAAGAAATATATTGTAAGAAGATAGTTGTCCGTTAGGAGTATATTGCGGGAAGATAGACCGGGTGGCGGTCAATAAAGGTATCAATATAGTAACAGAAAAATATTTATTTTTTCCTTTTATTTGGTATAGCCTGGGGGTTGATATAATCATTACATTTTATATGTTTTATTTTTAACAATTGATTAAGGGGGGAGGGAGTTATAGTCTCGTACAAAAGACACCCCTAAGTATATAAAATGTTATAATTAAAATGAAATAAATAGATAAAAATAATGCTTCTTAATAAAAGACACAAGTAAAATTAATAAAAATAATAATGACATTTTTAGACCGAACAAAACAAAAAATTGCCCACTAATAGTAAAAAAAAAATTAAATTTGAAAAAAAAGATAAGAGAAGAGGAAAATAAATAAATAATAATAATAAGTAAAATAGAAGTATTGTGAATAATATAATTAATTAATATATAATTTATAACAGAATGTCCTACAGCAACCTGGGCTTCAGTGTTCGGCTCGAGTTTGGGTTTCTTAAGTTGTAGGTCACTGCTCCTTTAACTGTGGGCACCTGGGAGTGGAACTTCATGAACCGTTTTTTGATGTAATCCTCCATTGATTCCACTTGTAATTCGCGATGCAATTGGCTATTTCTTATGAACCAAGGAGAATCCATTGTGATTCGTAAGACTTTGTTTTGTAAAGATTGGCATTTTTTCTTTTAGTAAAGAATGCCGCTACCTAAATCTTACAGCTATACATCAGCAGTGGCCTGAGAATTGTTTTAAATATAAGAACAGTTGTTCCTGGTTTTAATTTGGATTTTCTATTAAGGATAGGATATAGCATTGCTAACCTTGCGTAGGTTGGTGTTAGTATGAAATGAATGAAATGAAATGAAAAAATAACTTTATTCTGGGACATATGTCCCCTAAGAATAATTACAAGGTTCATATAGTGAGATTTTTATCTGGCGAGAGTTTACAAATTTTCAGATAGTAGAATGAAATTACATTGGTATATTGGCTTTACTACTGTTTATAATGTTAATCA
>NW_027107648.1:2352660-2353629 GCF_000696795.3 Halyomorpha halys | reverse complement strand
TGATCAAATTTACTGGTTGTATTTTTTTATACAGTTGTAAATATCAACAAATAAATAAAATAAAAAAAAAATAAAAAAATATTTTTACCTTTGAGGATTAAATCCGGTGAGTCCGGTGGGCGTCAAAGAGTAAAAGAATTACATTTTTCAATGTTCAAGCTAAACATCCATTTAGTGAACTATTGTTCTAGTTCATTAAGGTGACTTTGCAAAGTGTATCTAGGGATTATTATGTCATCATGTTGAGAGAACACAACCGTATCATCAGCGAACATTGCTATAGAGGTGTGTGTGGACTGGATGATGTGAAGGTAGAAGTTGAACAGAATGGGTGAACCTTGTGGAGTACCAGCATGCATTTGTGTCTCGTTAGAATTTTTTTTTTATTTATTCTAACAGAGAACATTCATACCGTTTAGAAATGAGCTCAGAATATTGTATGGGTATTTCGGAATGTCTACTTTCTTTAATTTATATAGGAGTCCTCGATCTTATAAAATGCTTGTTGGAAATCCAAGAACGCTACCACGGCGTGTCTCTTCTTTTCGAAACCGTTAATTATAAATTCCGATAGTCTTGCCAGTTGGTGAGAAGTGGGATGACTGTATTAAAAATCGAATTGAAAATCTGGAATAATTCAATGGTCTAAAAAAAAGAACTAAGATGTTTTTTTTTACTGATTCCAGTAATTATCCAAAAGTGGGTAATAAACTGATAGGTCTTGAGCTGCTGATTTGTTTAGCGTTCTTACCAGGCTTGTGAATTACTATGAGTTAGGCTTTCTTCCACGTATCGGGAAAATATCCAATACGTAGGCAACTGTTACAAATTGACGTGATGAAAACGACGGCTTTCCGGAGGGAAGCCTATTCCAATAGGAATAGGCTATTCCAATATCCTATTCTAATTGGGACTGACCCCAAATTTATCCGAAACTCTCGCAGATGAGGAAGCTAAAATTACACGAGT
>NW_027107648.1:2315237-2352464 GCF_000696795.3 Halyomorpha halys | reverse complement strand
TACGCCTTTAAGCAACAATCAACAACAACAACGACGGCTTTCCTGGGTATCATTTTGATTGCAATGACTGGGATCAAATCATGGCAAGGACTTTTCTTTATTTTGAGCTTTATAATATTTATTGTTAATGAACGTTTCACCCCACTTTGCATGGCTGAGAGATTGAGTAGTCGAGATCTCTCGGACGAAACCCTTCAAAATGGGGCGAAACTTTGGTTAACAATAAATAGTTTTCTTTTTACTATTTTGATACCTATATTCATCGCCACCTGGACTATCTTCTTACAATCGAAAAAAAATATAGTTACCTATCCCAATTATAATCGATTATTTGAAAAGATAAAAACGTATAAGAATCATTGTAAAATAAACTATCATTTAGCTGTGTCCTATGAAATATATGCTAAGGGAAATTATTGTGATCATACAAAATTTCGAATTCGAGATTTCGACAAAAACAAACGTTTTGAGAACATATGAGTCAAAATAATCAACTATCGCTACACAACGTGAATGGACAGCTTAGCTCAAAACGTGAAGGTCGTATGAAAAATAGCATACGGCTCAATCACTTTTGATTAAACTCCATGCGCCCTAAATAATCAGATAGGTCTTATTCTCGTTGAAAATTATCCCCCTAAAGTATCTTTAATTTTGTTTATTTGAAATAAGTAACTCTCTCACATTTTTATATATACTTATTAAAGATTAATAAACATAAATAATGAAAGGGATTGATAATTAAATTAAGGAAATAAAAAGAAAATAGGTTTTCCAAATTGAATTTCTCCCACTCCGAAAATGAGAGTTGTAATAGTGACTAATAGGGTCTTAAAGCTTTTAGGAAAATGATATATAGCAAATAAAATTTAAGACAGTATAGAAAAATGACGAAAATAAAAGTTTGATTAAAATTGTAAAGGCCAAGAACAATTAAATTTTCCTTAATATAAGATAGGTCTTTTTCTCATTGAAATAGTTTAAATACGGGTTTTTCATACTTAACAGGAAATCTTTGCCTTTTTCTTTGCTCCAGGAGGTAAGAAAAAAAAACAAAAAATAAATGGAAATCTTTCTCGGCTGAATCCGCCCCACCAAGACCCTCTATATTAGAAGCATTGGAAATATTTGCCTAAAACAAGAAGAGGAAGCTTCAAGATAATTTAATTTAAATTAAATGAGGCGCCTGAAATTGAAAAACCCTCCTCTCCCCCCCTCTGTGGTAGCCTTATTTATCTGACTTTTTATAGACAATTATAGCGAGTAGGTTGATTGATGTGTGAAATGTCACAATAGAGGAGAACATAACATGAAAAAAAGGCAATCTTTCCCTTTCTTCTCCTTTCTTTAAATATAAGGTAGGTCCTGTTCTCATTGAAAGAGTTTAAATATGAATTTTTCATATTTAAAAGGAAATCTTTCCATTAAATATCACACATATATCACTCAAATAAAATCAATACTTATTCACTGCGTTCAGGTTTTAAAATATAGCAATGCTTCAGATAAAAACAAAACCCCACTACAGAGGCACTGTTAAACACAAAATTTTATTTCAAATAGGGACTTTGAAAAAGAAAAAAAAAAGGAAATCTTGTCTCAATATACTTTGAACAAAGTTAGTGGGCTGGAAATTTCTTTGTAAATTAGGAAGCGGTTTTTTTAAATGTGGGAGCGCGGTGGCACAGTGTTAAGGCACTATGCTACTAACTCCAAACACACGGGTTCGAATCTGGTTCTGGCAAATAATTATTTTCCATGAGTTAATCTTGTGGGTTGTGGAGCCTTCCTGAGTTCTACCTAGCCTCAGAAAAAAATTTATAAATAGTTTAGGTTTAAAGTAGGACTAATAAAGTAATATTTTCTATTTAATACGAAAATATTGCTCGGAAATTTGTTAAATTAATGCAAACTAAATTAACATTAGTTCAAGATTAGATGAAATTTTTATTCAGATTCAAATTATTTACTTTTATTTTTTAATACAGTGTCGTTAGAAGCATTTATTTTTTTTAAATTTTATTACTCTTAATTCTAACATTTGCTGAATTTTAAGGTGAAAAAAGTTTAAAGAAATGTCTTATTTATACATGTATGAAAATAAAATATTTCATCATTATGTTTTGAAATAGTATGTGATCAAGAATTGAATAAAGTTATTATTTTTTCAAGTTAGTTTACCTAATTATTATTCTATTCAAATCTATAAACAAATATCTTGTTAATAAAATGGCCTTGTTTATGCTTGGTCTATATGTAGAGTCAAATCCTCATCAGATTCATTTCAAGTAATTTTACTTATAGTATTGTTACTTTCACACTTAATTTATCTTTACCTTTGGCAACATTGGGCACTGTCCATTTCTTGCTAATTGCCTTTGCTTTACACTAAGGCGAGTGTGTCCTTGCTTAATTGTATGGGGAGTCACATGCTTCTGAATTTAGAAGAAGCACTTTTAATGAATGGGAAACATCTGTTTAAACTGCTTTTAATAAAATTTGAGGTTAATCGGTGTAGTGTCTAGTGGTGTCATTTACCTTTGAGGTACATATCACCTTGATACATATGAGGTACATAGATGATACATATCTTGAAAAAATCAACTCCTTGTGTAATAGTTGTACTAAAAACAGTACAATAAATGCTGCTATAGAAGGCAGCAGTCGTCGGCATATGCAGAAGCGGATGATTTTCTGTAGTTATCCCCTACAATGTCCGCTGTATATATGGAAAATAAAACCGTAGGGATAGGTTCCGTCCGTTTATAAATGACAGTATATTATCGAGTTCGACTATTGCAATGTAGATAAGACCTAGCTGATATCAAAGACTATTTAATTGTACATTGACAAACCAAGTCTAATCAAAAACCTCAGAGCCATTTTCGAGAAAATATGATCAAACGATTCTAGAAAATGCCACTACTAGGATTTTTTTTTTAAAGTAACAACTTATTTGAGAATGTCCTTTTCGTAAACTCTACCTTATAAATAAATTATTTTATAAAATAATTTTTCAATAAAAATGGTAATTACTTACTCGGTAACGAAAATAGATGGTAGCCTCATGATGGAAGGTATATATACTTCCTCGTAGTTGTAGTAGATAGCGTCCATAGTTGCTTTCACTACTTCCTCCATTTCTACAGTTATGTTTACACTAGAACATCATATGTGCATATACAAGCAATATTCTATTTCAGAATAAAACATTATATTGTATGAGATCATACACAAAATAAGATAGTTTAATCGAGCAATTTTTAAAAACGTCTGAAATCGAAAAACGGCATGAAAATCTTCTCTCCCACCCTCCTACTTAGTCTTATCTTATCTCAAATTTAATGCAGAAACTTAGTAAGTTGGTCGCTGTAAGACATGTCATAATTTCACAAGAGAACACGAAAAAAAGGCAATCCTTCCCGAACGGACCAGCCCCTCTATGATCCCTTTTTTGTCGTAATACATAAGGGAAATGATGAATGAATAATGGAAGATTGTTGAATACCGTGTGAATAGATGAATGGAATATGGTCCGGGTGCGGTAAAAAAAAAAAAATTAATAATAAAAATCAAAAAATAGTATAATTCTACTATTTGAGTTTTTTTTTACCGCACCCGGACCATATTCCATTCATAAATGTATAATGTATACTAGAGGAATATTGCCTTAGACTATTATGACTCCCAAGGAGCGACGATAGAGAATTAAAGTGAGTAGGTTGGCCAATGTACGACATGTTACAATCCAACTCCGCTTTTCAATTTCAGGCGCTTTTTAAATATTCCACTTAAAGTCTCATTTTACCGTTTCAAGCATTTATTTCAAAAGTGATATTGGACCGTCGCTCCCAGGTCTTAGTAGGGTGGGTCGGGAGGAAAGGTTTACCTTTTTTGTGCTATCTCCTCTTGTGTGATTCTGACATGTCATACATCGTCCAACCTACTCACTATAATTGTCTGTTTGATAATGAAGAAGAAAAAAAGTGAAACTGATATTACATGTAGGAAAATATGAAGAGTAAGAAGCATTGCTGATTTTTAATGAAAGTTACAACATAGTTGAAACTGAATAAAGGTTTAAACAAATAAAAAAAGTTTAAAGAAAAAAATTATTAATACTTAAACACGTTTTAACTATGTGTAATGAATGCCTTTTAAATTTGCAATAAACAACATTGTTTTAGTTAATAATTTATCATATATAGTAATAGTCAACTAACCGGCAATAATCGATTCGAGTTAACAGAAATATTTAGGTTACCTTTTAAAATTAATCATTTAATTTAATTATCAAACTTATGACTGAATCTGGCACCCAGGATTGCCCTATAAACTCCATCAATTCCTTTCTGCTAAATATTTCCTATAATTCCGTTCCTACCTAACTGATAAAACCTTTAAAGTAAATCATAACCTAGCCTACTCATCTCCCTTTTCTCAGTCCGCCGGTTATCCTGAAGTTAGTATCCTAGATCCCATCCTCTATATGGTTTATACAGCTCATATCCCAACCCACCCTAACACAGTGCTAACAACATACGTACTGTCTGTAAGCAATTACCTTAGTATTGCATCACGACCTCGGCAAATCAAATTAATTTTACTCTCCTACTTTTATCCGTCGTAAGCTGCTATTCTCCTGCCTTACAATATCTCACTTGTTTATTTTTTAATATCTCACTAACACCTGTTGAGCAGATTCTGTAATTAGGATACTTACTTGAGCTCCCCATACTGAGAAATTATGATTACTACCTAGATTGTGATTACTTCAATACCTACATGACTCCAAACTTCCCATTTACTACAAAAAACTCTTATACACTTTGACAATCAGACCAATTTACACATAGAGCTTTAGGACTCTACCAAACCATCAAAATTACTCCGTAAAATCATTAATGCTACTTATTATGTCGCAAATAAACTCATCCATAAACCTGATCATCCCATTCTTTGCGGAGTTGACCTGAAATAGATTAACCTTCTTTCATTTCAAATTCCTAACCCACCTAATCCCATTAGCTCTTCATCACTAATCCTTAACAATCCCTGATAATTCTCCCTGGCGTCTGAAAAGAAGATGGCCACGGGATCTTCTACTTTAAAGCAACAACTGAAATACCATAAGGTCGTTCATTTCTAAAATTATCATGTGTTCTGAATTATTTATTACACTTCCATTCCACACTTATTTTATTTTTTTTTTCTCTAAAGGACTCAAGACTGTATAATCAAGCTCTGATCACTTCTTAGTACTCTTGGATCAAATCGGGAGGAGATAACTCAGCTCTATCCTCAGACCTCTTTGGCTACTCTTATTGGCATAACAAACAATAGTTTTAAAATTCACCATTTTGTTGAAACTAATATTATAAAAAAAGTTTTAGTTTTTTTTAAGTCCTTTAATGTTTCATTATATTATGATTAAAATTAACTGTATTTATATATGTGAGTTAAATTTTATATTTTATATATTTAAATTACTCAGATACATATTTTTATTGTATTCTTGTATTATTTAGTTTTATTGTATCTTTTTGTTGCTCTTTAGTTTTTATGCTTTATTATTTTTTATATTAGATATCATGGCACATGGTATTCTTATTTTTAATCATGTTGACTCCATACTTTAATTATTAATCGTAAATTTATATCATTATTATTCACTTCTTAAGTTCAAAAAATTATTTTATTGCTATTTTTGTAACATTATTTTCATTATAGTATTTGGTTAAGTAAAGTTATAGTTTTAGCGCTAGAAATTAATTCATTTGTAATGTTCAGCGTTATCATTGTATAACATATTGTACGTTAGGTCATCGTAAATCGTAGTTGCTACCACACCGCACTAATAATCAAAAATTTCATTTATGTCTATCATCTCTATATGTTATTTGAGCACAGATGAATAGTGTCATCTGGTCGGACCATGTTGGATGCACTTCTCTGAATAAATAAAAAAATAAACCAAATGTTATTGCTAATGGAGAAAGTTTAGGTTGAATGAAGGAATAGAATTATCAATGAATTGTAGAAGAAAAATTCACAAATTAACAACAGATGAATTTAGAAATGAAAAAATTACTAGATTAGGAGGGCCCATTACCAATGCTAAATATGCTAGACATAGTCTGAGCTGGGTTTCTGCATAGGAAATAGTAAATTTTGTACCCAAAATGACAACCAGGTACTCAAGGTTATAGAAGGTATGTCCAAAAAAAATTCATAATTTCAGTTTTACTCATGAAATATTACTAAATAAATAATAATTAACTAACAAATAAATAAGTAATATTATTGAATTTAATCCTAGAGCTTACTTTTGGGGAACACATCTCACGTAATCTTCAGAAGAATTCATGATTGATGGGTAAACAGTTGTAACAAATACTTGGTTATTCGGGTTCATCACTTGTAATTCGGTACGCACACAAGTGCTCATATCTACAAAAATATGAAAAAAATAACAAAAATAATTAGAAGATTTTCAAGCATCTTGTGTTTTAAGAAGTATTATCAAGAAGTTCGTTGAGTACATAAATTAGTAAATATATAGGTGCTTTATTTATGAGTACTTTTAAATAGTAATAGCCTATTACTGTGTTTGTCATTAAATCCGATACAGAAGGATTATAATAACATTACTCTCCTTCAAAGCAAAATTGGAGCAAAAAAAGCCGTTAGTCCAACTAAAGCTCTCTCATCCCGCGTTTTTCTTTCTTTTTTTTTTAATTCCTTCTCTTCCAGAAAATCTCCTTAAATAGACAACTTACTTTACTAGCAACCCCTATATCGAGTTCCCAACTTCTCCAATTGGATATAAATATACCCTTAAGTATTATAATCATTCCAGATTCTAGAGCAGTAGTCGAACTGAGCTTTCGAAGATCAAGTTCTCTTTGATTAGGAAAACAACAACCGTATAATATACGAGGAAAGGCTATAGAGTGAAGGGAAGAATAATAAAATATGTAATGATGGATGTATTACATTACGTCTTCCATATTTCATAATATGGATCCTAAACTTTATCCTAAAATTTTTCGTGATTATTCTAAATAAAATACATGAATTCCTGGCTTTATTGATCTCAGCTGCAAAAACAAATACAAGACACATTTCCGATAGTAAAATTCTATATGAACATAAAAAATTATTTTTAATATCTATATTACTTAAACTATATAGGCCACAACAAATTTTGACCTTTCATTTTAAGATTTTTGTTTCATTCTCAAATTATAACATAAATGATCAACTTACATGAAAGAGCAGCTTTGCTTGCCCCATATACGTTGAAAGGGAATGTAACCAGTTTAACGGCAATAGAACCCATATTAACAATGTGACCTTCGTTTCTTGATTTCATGCTGGGAAGAACTGCATTCATTATCTAAAAACACGCAAACAATTATTTTAGAGCCATGCGATGCTCTAATGATAACAAACATTTATTGCAAATATATAAAAGAACTAAAACGATAAATTTTCCTTGTCCATTAAAGCCTTTTCCAAGTCAGTTGTAACCTTTTCCTTTTCAATTATAATTTTTTTCTTGAAGGACTTATTTTGATAAACAAAAGATTGAAGGATATAATATAGAAAGTATCTCTCAAGAATTCTAAAGCAAAAAATATGGGTTTTTATTCAATGGAAAAAATTATTTATCTTTTTAAGAATTGGAAGGTTAGAGGAGAAAAATAGGTAAACTATATCTTCTTATTATGCCACGACTGACCGTGGTGGACCAAGGCCTCACACTATGTACTACGGAAATACATCGCGCATTTCTTTCCAAGGTTTTCATAGGGTGGGTTCGTCACTTCCACTCCTATTATTGTGAGTACCACCCATTTGCTAACAGCCCTCACAAATGCCCGGGGGGGGGGAGGCTTTGAGAGATTATCATGTAATTATATGCTTGAAAAAATCCCGACTTGGGCCGAGGCTCGAACTCACAACCTTTGGTAAACAGGCGCGCTGCCACGCTGCTACTGTCGTACAAAATTTTTTATTGCACTGAAAAAATCGAACACAAAATAATCATATTTTTAATTTTTCAAATATAAAAATGTTTGATTTTAATGCTTTTTGATTCCAGAAAATTATTCGAAGAAGAATATATTGTTCAACAATATATATTCGTTTTAATATATATACACTTAACTTTTTATACCTAATTTATTCTACAGTATCAAAAATTCAAGTTTAAGCATCAGGTTGAAAGAATAATTTGTCTGGACCAAAACTTTTTAATTAAGAACTCCTGATTTAATTTAGTTGTACTTGCCCAAATTGGCCCAAGAACGTTGATATTGAAACAAGCTCTGGTACATTCTTCATTAATTTCAAATGTGTTACCAACAAGAGCAGCATTGTTGATCAACAGATAGACAGGTCCCAGATCTTTCTCTATTCTGGAGATAACTTCTTCAACATCTTTTCTAGAAATTCATCATATGAATTAAAATAATAGTATGAAGTTGAAAAACATAATGATATTCTTCAGTGTAGCTTATTATTGTAATAACACTAATTGCTTTAGTGCGTGGTTACTGCGACGCACAGCTATTTACGCCCGGGATTTCCAACAACTAGAAATCAACAATTTGTGAATTCCTTCTATCAAATATCATAAAATCTACTACTCCTACAAAGATAAACGTTATTAACTCTTTTATAGTATCTGTATTATGGCATTCTAAATTAAATTCAATTATTTCTGATTTTTAGTACATTTTTTATGAAATGTTGCTTTTTAAAAAGCTATATCTCGTGAATTATCGAAGGTAAATAGCACTATTAGAGCTCATATTTTAGATAATTTACTTTACTTCAAATGATGTTCTCTTAGGTTTTCTAGTGTTGTTGGTAGTATTAAAGATATAGAGCTCAGAATGAAAAAATATTTCTTTTTAACGTTTTACAACAGCCGCTATTTTCTATTTCCCCATCCTATACTTGGCAGACTCATCACTTTTGAATAGTTACTATATATAATTTTTATTAGAGTAATAGAAAATTGAGATTAAATAGCTGCCTACTATAGGCTGAAACCAGAGCCCGCCCCATCGGACCTGCCAATATAATTAATTAATCTCGCTGAAATGATTCCTCTCTGATTCAAGTCCATTGTAATTAGATCACTTCAAGTTCTATTGCGGAGTTGGGGGCACTTCACGGCTTTACTCTGGCCGGTGGCTAGGAACTTGAAAAATTAATTTTAGGGAGAAAATATGTTGATTTTTAGAAGCTAAAAACAGGAGCCCGATGCATAAACTCCATTGCATAAAACCTTCATCTGCAATTAATTTTAAAAGTCAGTACCTCACGTAACACGAAAACTAGTTAATTAAATACAGCAGCGAATTAGGTCTTTTTTTCTTTTAAAATTTTAACATTTTTGTTAATGAGACTTCCTTTGGTTAAAAGGGCACTCTGCTATATTTATTGATTGGAGAAGATGGTCGGGGGTTCGGTTAGCAAAAAACAACATAAATAAACAGTTGGGGGGGGGTGGTCAAACAAAAACAAAAATAAGTTAAAAAAACTTATTTATTAGTGCCAATAAACATTAGTTGTACGGTAAGTATAAATAAACAAGAATTACAAAAAAAAAAGTGTTAGAATGGATTAATGAAAACGGAAATAATAACAAATAAAAAAGTAGATAAAACAGAAATATAAAAAAAATAGTACACAGTAAAAGATGGAAAACGGGAATAACTCCAGCTGTATAGGTGGGATCACGTTCAGGAGTGGGAGAGAATGTGTTGGATTGGTATTTGGCGAATTTTTCTACCCTGTTTTCATCCGAAAAAACCATCATCATACAGGACGTTATAAGAAATTGAGGGATGCTTCAGAATTTTTTTAGTCACTTCCCAGAGAGAGTTATCAGGAGTACACAGTGAACAGAGGTATTGTACGAAAGAGTGAGAACTAAAGGTGATTTATTTTTTTCCAGTTTGGAAAGGTGGCAGTACTATAACCGATCGTTAGGATACTTCTTTTGTTTTTTGGCCAGAGAAACATTTTGACACTTTGTGACATGAATAGCATTTGTCACGAGATCTTGGAACAAAATGTTCTTTTTTTTAGTATTTTTGAAATAAAAGAGATGCAGTCCTCATTGCTTATTGGATCATAGTATCGTAAGAAATCTAGGCATCGCTTAGGTTCTGAGTTCGTATGTCCACAAAAAAAACATATTGTGATATACAAATATAATATATTAATCATACTATCAATGATAAGGTGATATTCACTTGATGGCTACGTTGACTGTGTAGGGCACCACTTTGACTCCTAACTCCTTGACCATAGCTGCTGTGTCTTTGTTATTGGATTCGTTTATGTCAACACAAGCGATGAGAGCTCCCTCTCTCGCCAAAGTCAGGCAGAACTCCCGCCCTAGCCCGCGGCCTGCTCCTGTTACCTAGGGAGAAGTAGCAGTTTATGAGTTCGGAACTCTAATCGACCATGGCAGTTTCCCACTCATCAATACTCACCAAGCATACCCTGCCCTTGAGTGACTTCGGTTCTGGTCTAAATATCAGCCTCCAAAGGAAGGACCCGAAGGCTGTTCCGATCTCCCAGAGTATGAAGCAACAGAAAAAAACCCTCGTGAATATCGTGAAGAGGATGTGATCTTTCTTGATGTTTGCTGGCTTCTTTAACTCTCTCTTTGTTGTGGGCCCGTTTTCCCAACTTTCGGTCACAAAAGCCATCTTGTCAAACCTGCAATGATAATGGAGACATTAGAATAGTTTTTCCCAACTCAATAAAAAAAATTTATAATATTAAAAAATTATGATTAGGATACTATTAAAATAGCCAAATTCAACTCATTTACATCTAAACACTCAAGATATAACACAACTCACGTCAAGAGCCTTACCTGATAAAGACAGTACATTAACTAGTTACTCGTTACGTATTTCGGATTCCTTTCATTATTGAACTGGGGATAGTCCTAGGCAATTAACATATTTTCATCTTATTATCCAGATCAACTGATTCAATTCGTATTTATTATTGTATTTTATGCTTGTTTGTTTATGTATAGTGGCGTCAAACATCTTTTTGCGCCAAACATCAACGCCATTTATACCTTATTTAATTTTGCTTATATTTTATTTATATTTATTGATTTTTTTATTGTTTTAATTTGATTATTTATGGTTTTATTTATTTATTATTATTATTTTACCCCGTTCAATGTTATTGTATGAAGTATGCCTTCACCTCAATGCCACGTCTCTTTTGGTTGACTGGTTGGGTTTGAGTGGACTGTATATAAATGAAAAATAATACATGATAATAAAACTCTATTATATGAATTACAAGTGGTGTAGAGGGTGGCCAAAAGATAACATTTATGATTAGATGGGTTATTAAATTTTGAATGACTGGGCTATGGAAAATTGTAGATACATTGAGATGGTTGGAGATGATGTAAATGTTAGTTGTTGTATTAGTGGATTTACTACCTTCTCTGGGCTCTCCCTCCTTATCTCTTGAATTCCCTCATTTCTTGATCTCTCTCTCTCTCTCTCTCTCCTCTGCTCCGGGGGCACCTCCGAGTCTCTTTACTCACATATTTTCATTACCGAAGATTGTAAAGAAAAAGAGAAAATGAACTGTGTTGGAAAAATACAAAACAAGATGGCTCTCTCTCATCTGCCGTGTTACTTCTCTTGCCACTGAGAGCACTGGAGGAGGTAAGATTTTATTGCTGGCCACCTGGGCGCTAGTAGTGCCTTTCTAATGGGAACCCCCAAATCAATTTAGAACATGGCGCTAGTATTGCCTACATTATGGAAGCCCTTAAAATTCAACCTTTTGGTTGCTGTAGGTTACCCGGAACAGTTATATTTTTGTCAGTAAATCTTTTGATTTTAAAAACTGAAACACTAATTCTATTTTTTTATCATCTCCGAGGGTTTATGAAATATCTATGTTTAATCCTAAGCTGTGATCTGAAATATGAGCATTTTCGAAAAATATGGCCAATTGTCAAATTGTTGTTGCAATACTGGCAGTTCGGAGGCGTTTCTTTTGAAATAAGATAGGAGTGAGTGAGTCTCGTGTGACCTATTCTCAACCTGGTCAGTACGACCTCTTCTCTACAGCATTTGCGGCTGGAGGTACCCCATGGCTTTTTAATAATTTTCAGTTTACTCCTTGGGCTTTCACTCCACAATGATTGCCGCTTATCTTGGATTTCCTTTTCAAGGGGTTTGCTCATTTCCGATGGTGTTAAAATTGCTTTACCCCGTCTCGGAAGCGCGAGTGCTTCTCTTGCTGCGTGATTGGCCAGTTCATTCCCTGCGATTCCTACATGACTTGGAACCCGTATAAATATAACTGACATACCCATATTGTATAGATTGTGTTTAAGTAAAAATGGATGCAGGAAATTTTCGAACGCTCTGGATGCATATAATCTAAACCTTTTAATGAGCTTAATGAATCTGAAATTATTGTTATGTTGTGGTTCAAAGAAAAACAGAAGTAAAGTCCTGCTGCTATTGCATTTAGTTGGGCAGTGAATACGTTGCATAGTTTGTGGAGTTTAATTTTGAACGTTGAGTCATTAGTTACAAATGATGATGGTGCTGATTGGTCTGATTTTGATCCGTCTGTATAGATTAGAATTAGACGAGAAAAGTGGGCTTTATATTCAGCTGGTTCAGTATTTGGACAGGTCTAGAATTGTTTTAGGACGATGGAGTGTGAGTTATAGTTTTGAGAAAAGCAATAGCCGAGGAGAGTCTTTCTCATAACGGAAGTGTTGAATTTTGTTTTTGTCGAAAAGGAATGAAAAATTTTGGATTAAAAATATATTTATGTGTCGGATATAATTTTGAACTGTAGTTTATGGCTAATTTAGATCTTCTGAACAAAAGTGCCTATAGTCTGAATTCAGCGCATAAGCTTAGAATAGTGCTAGTTCGAAATGCTCCAGTCTCGTTTCGGATTCTGGTGTGATGGACTGTATCCAGTTAAGCAAGCACTTGGTAACGAGCCGAGCCATATTTTATATGTTTTTACTTTCACATACGTATATGTGGGATATGCATGGTGCAAAATTTCGACAAAAATACATGTTTTGAGATTCCCTAAGCCCAAATTCATGTTTTTAGGTTCCCTAAGTCCAAATAACCAAGTTTTGCAAAATGGTCTGTATGTGATCAATGCAACGAAATTTTACGTAACTGAAATTACACATTTATGACGTGTAAATGACTGACATGTGACTGCAACACTTTTTCGATAAAATCGGCCAATCAGAAGTACTTTATAGTAGCGGTTCCTAAAGGTTTTTTTTATTTGGCACTCTTTAGGGCTAAAAACAATCCGTGACACTTTTTTTTAAAACTCATTCCTGGTCATTTCTGTCGGGAAATACGGGAGGAGGGGGCTGTTATCGAAAGGTTATCAACCTATTCTAACCATGGTGGGGGGACAAGTTTTCATCTCATGGGACCGTCACGGAAATGAAAAAAGTCAACATCCTAGGCCGGTTTCTAACCGACAAAACCACTGTTTCTAGGTTGCAAAGACCTAAGCACCTAGCGCCTAATTCGCAGAACCTGTCGTATTTGCCTAATCCGTTTGTTTCGTTTTTTCGGTTCTATTTTGGTTTTCAATAAATTCTGTGTAGAAATAACAGGTTTTCATGCTCCTCTAACATGATGTCACCGATCGTTAGAGTATGTCTTTAGCACTCCACTAACAAGACAACATGTAGCTTAAGATATAAACTAGCGTTTGGTTTACACGTGATAACAAGTTGGTGTCTCCAGAAGTGTCTAGAAGATAAGAGGTAAATATTTTTTCTAGATTCAAATCACATTTCTGGAAATAACAGTTGTAATATAGCCGTATCCTTTATCGTTAGAAAATCAAAAACTTTAGAAAAAATAGTATTTAACATGTAAAATCGTTGAAAGTAATCGAGGACGAAAGTTTTTGTTTTTATTTGCCTGAGCAACTAATTCTTTGAAGTCTTCGTTGTCTGTCAAATCACCTATCTCCATTAAATCCATTTAATTGAATTGTGAAGGGGATAATACAATAAACAATCGCTAAGTAAGTGATCTAACTGGAACTATGGAAGGTTCCTTGTATGGTTACCTACTTTGCTCTATCTCAGTTTAAGCCGCTATCTTTGGCCGGTAAAGTTTACTGCCAGATTTGAAGGTTAACTTTTGGATAACTATTTAGTTTTCCCAAAGTTTCACTAATCGTAGTTGAAAGTGTGGTGGTGCATTCAAGTGCATTGTGGTCTTGTAAGAGTCAGGATCAACGTACATCTTCTTGCTTTTTCAGTATTGTATAAAGATTCAAAGTTAGTTGTTTGTCTAGATAATTAAAATTTTTTTTTTTTTTTTTTTCTCGGCCAAGACTCCCATTGGAGTCCTATACTGCCTAACCATGGTTGAAGGTCAAAGTTCTTCATTTTGTGGGACCACCACTCAATGAAATAAGTCAACGCCCCAGGCCGGATTCGAACCGGCACCGCCAATAGACATCAAATTGTTAAGACTGTGTCTTAACCACAGAGCTACGGGCGGCCCTAATTTAAGTAAAAAGTATTAAACTATACATTAAATCATGATAAAGTTATACGTGATATTAAATTCCAAAATAAAGAATTATTCTCGTCTATGCTAAAGAAATACTTCCATCGCATTAATTTTTATTAAAATAAATAATTTAATTTCTATCCATTTTAGTCTCAACACATTTTATTTTTCTTAAAAGTCCAACGTTTCGGCCAATCCGGCCATCCTCAGGGACAATCTTAATCCAATTTTGGAACTAAATGATTTAAAAACTTTATAGGTTGTGATAAAGTTTTAACAAATAGTGACTGCGATAAATGAATTTTAATTTTGGTTTTATTGTGAATATTAATACTAATTAGAAATTTTTGTATTGTCCTGGTCAGAATAGCCTGCATGAAGTTGAGTTTTTAAATCATTTAGTTCCAAAATTGTATTAAGATTGTCTCTGAGAATAGCCGAATTGACCAAAACGTCGGACTTTTAAGAAAAATAAAGTGTGTTGAAACTAAAATGGATAGAAATTAAATTATTTATTTTAACAAAATCAACCAGTCTCAAGAAAGTGTTTAAGATTATAAATTAAGTTTTATTATTTTTAACAAATGTTTCTAATCCTTTATAAGAAAAGAATTACACATGAATATAATAATATTGAGGAAATATATATTATAAACTTTCCTAGTTTAAAAAATATTTTCTACTATTTAAAGATTTTTTAACGTCCATCAGAGGCACCTTTCCCCTACACACGATGAAAATAGATCTATTAAAATGAGACATCTTTTTATTAATTTTCGTCTTTATATTTGTCGGGGCGAGGGGTGTTTCGTATGTGAAAACCGACCTCTTCCCCAGAGAGAAGTGTTCGCTGGTTCGAGATAAAATAAAAAAAAATAAAAAAAACGCAGGACCTAAAATAAATATCACATACATAAAAAATAATAATAGATAAAATGAAATAATAAAAAAAATAACTTTCCAAGTGATATACAGATTTAATAATTTAAAATATAAACAAAAAATGAACTGTTATGTTGTTACAAAAAAAGGGCAATGAACTGTGGAGTAAAAAGATAAAAATATTTTGGCACATGTACAAACAAAAAGAAAAAAAAAAACATTTTATTTACACGAGAAATAATAAGTTAATTAAATGCCAAAAAGAGAAAAAAGAAAATATGAAGCTCGAAAGAAGAAAAGGAAGTCACTCACAGATGGGCGTGGGGTCGATATGCGCATATCACAATAACATTACGAGTCAAGAGTTGGTTGACCAGGCTGGTGTGAGAGAGGTTGCCAGGAAGCCCAACGACTCCAAAAAACGTAGACTGGACAGTGGTGACTGCCGGCGAGTCGGTAAAAGGGTTCCAAAACAAAAATAACTCCAACAAAACAATGGCGTTGGAGCGTCAGTGAAGCAGTCTCTCGCGTCTTACACCGTGCCAACGCCACCTAACATCGCTCCAGTGCTGCCTAAATCTTCACTGCCATGTGCCTCATCCGCGGTTATGCAGGCACTGGCCCCACTGCCTTCGGTATCGTTCTGCACATGTTACACCTCCAAAATGTGTTTATAAACACTGAACCCCTTATATCTCTTATTTTTATGTACCAAATTAAAATTACAAAATTACTTTTAGTTTAAAAAAAAAAATAAATGATTAAACATAAACTTACAACTAAGAAAATTAAAAATCACTTGGAAAGTTGCCAAAAAAAAATTAACCTAAATAGAAACCAAAATTTTGGGCTTTATCAATATTTATTATTTTTATTTTGTCATTATACATATAGATATCAGTTAATTATTGTTTTAAATCAATTTTAGTGTTTATATGAATCTTTATGCTTCTTGATTGCATGCTCAGATTACTTTGATTATTATATACCAAGGCTATTTATTAATAACCTGAGGCTGAAAAACTAGTTTCAAGGATTTCTTTGAAGAGCAGCATGAAAAAAATATTCTCGTCCAAATGCAGTATGCAGTAAAATAGTATGTAGCTCAGTGAGTTCCGAACCAAGAGATCTCACAATAAAATATTTATTGTTTAGTTTCATTATGTGTTCCCTACACCTTTTTTGTCTATATCAATATGAACAATTTCACTAAAGAAAAATTGGTCCTCCTTAATTAGTGAAGGATAATGAATAACAAACTCATTGTTTAATAAAGAAAAAAATGTCACGGTCGACTCTAGTTGATGCAAGGCCATGTGACATAATACAAGCCTTTACTTTGAGTCCCCTCATTTTATCAAATATGCACAATATTAGCATATAGTTAACCGGCAGGAGTGTCCTACTTTTTTGTCCCCCTAAGAGGTGTCCCGTGAGCATTTATCTCATAATAGACAATTTGCACTGTTTTTTTTTTGTATAGTTGGATGTGATGATGACAAAAATGTTTAAGATTACTTTAAAATTTAAATCGTAAATTGAAGCTCTTCTATTAGGGCCTAAATAATTCAAATTTCCTAAAAGATCTAAGATCTTCTTTTCAAGATTCATGATTTAAAATAAGAAACGCAGGAGGTGTCCAGATGAGCAGAATGCTCAAATGAGAAAAAAGATGTCACGTTAGGAGTGTACTAGTGAGAGAAATGCTCATTTTTACCGTTCCAATGAGGCCAGAACAAAACTAAATGGAGTATTCCTGGGGTGGTAAAAGAGGGAATAACAAACAAGCGGCAATAACAATATCAATAGGTAAGAAAAAATATAAATATAGACGTTTATTTTCCAACATGAGCAAACTACTCATGGCTACACCTCTCCTGGGTTAATATAATTGGCAGAAAATAAATAAATATAAACAATTAATAAATCAACAGAAAATATTATCAAAGTAATGATTTAAAAAAAAAAAGTATACTGAAGGGTTTATTTAATTAATCTATTTTAATTGTAAAATAAATTAATTTATAATTAAACAGATTTGTTTTGAAAAAATGTTAGTTTATTTTGAATGACAAAATAGTTCAGTATTGTTAGTCTAAACGGCAGAGTTATAAGAAGAAAGGCCACAGGAATAGACAGCCTACCATCGGAGCTGTCAAAGATGACGAAGAACCTCTAAGATGGTTTTGTAAGCTCGTGCAACTAATCCAAAAAATATGGGAGGAGGAAACGATACCAGAGGCCTGGAGTATAGGTCTGATCTGTCCTATGCTAAGGAAAACTCCAGATATGAGCACAGCAATTACAGAGTAATATATAGCACTCCATCCGGTGGCCTACCAGATAATAACCAACATCCTGCTAAATAGGATATCATGGAACTACGAGAATATAACAGGTGACCACGAAGTAGGGTTCAGAAGAGGAAAGAGCACGTTAAACCAGATCTTCTTTAAACAGATACTCGAAAAACGATGGGAAGTGGATCATGATGTGCACGTCTTATTTGTAGATTTTAAAGTAGCCTATTATATCGTAAACAAAAACTATGTTTTGAAGATGAACATTAAGATGGGAATCCCTGAGAAGTTGGAAAGACTGAGAAAACCGTGTAAGAATGATTCTAAATGCAAGGAGAAGTACATGAAGCCTTAAAGTCAGAACAAGTCTGAGACAAGGAGATAGACTCCCAGCGATGCTGTTCAATCTAGATCTAGAAAAAGTGATTAGAAGAACATCACGCGAAAAGAAGCATAAATTTCTGGCGTACGCGAACATTGCAGTCTTAGGAAGTTACCAAGATGATATGGTATTCGCAAAGTCTCTATTATGAGAAACATAAAAATAACAGAGAAAATGCGCATGCAATTTAATAAAGATAAAACAAAATATACGATAGTATGCTGAAAAATCAACCCAAACGACATGGTCTGCGTGGAACGCAAATTGATTCCAAAAGTAGACAGTTTCAAATACCTCGGCTCCCCAATTACACCAACAAATGATCAACGGACTGAGATATACCAGCGCATAGCAAGCGCGAACTGAGCCTTCTCTCTGTCAAGAATACTGAAATCCCGAAATATTTCTACAAATCTAAAGGCAAGGGTATACAATACCATAATAAAACGAGTTCTGATATATGGCTACGAGCCATGGGCTCTAACATGTACAGAACAAAACAGAATAGAAAGATTTCAACGGAAAGTCCTCTGTTTAATCACAGGAGCCATCTGGGATCAAAACCTTTACACGTGGAGGAGAAGAACTAACAGGAAACTGCTTACAGAGACTGGTCAGTCAATATCTCATGATATGAAGGATTAAGATAGGCGGGAAATGTGGCTCAAAGCTATCCATCAGGACGCCTCTACAGAACAATGAATGCCAGTGTAGTTGGCCAGAGACCACGTGGGAAGCCGAAAACAAGATGGATAGATAGAATCAACCAATATGCGAAAGAGTCAAACTGGAAATCCTAAGATAGGTAGTTGCAGAGAAGGTTGATAAATATAAAAAAATGAGCTTAATTTAATAGAATAGACAGAGAAAAAAATAAAATAATTAACTTTCTAATATTATATAATGACTAGAAAACAAAACACTATAGATTTGATAAAATAACAAGAGAAAGTCACTCACAGCAGGTGGCAGAATAGGAGCTTGTCGATATGTGCGTTTGGAATTTAAAAAAAGTTAATCTCCGAATCTCTTACGGGGTGGCCTCTGTTGTCCAAATGGTGAAGGACCGGCGCCAATTGAGTGAGTGAAGGCCACTTGTAATACTGCCCCAAAGTGGTTTTCAGGTGGTTGAAAGCACTGGAAACCAAGGTTCGGTGTCTCAGAACAGAAATACACAGTAGTATTTATAAGGGAATCTTTTAATTCCTACAATCACAGGAAGATTTGAATCTCAAATTACAGATGACTTTATGAAATGAGGACGGATTAGACAATGTCGAAGTCCCTAGGCAATGCAAATCTTTAGATTATGCTTGACTAAAAGGAAGTAAATAGTGTTGTAAACATAAATAATGATTCTACAATTTATTGAAACGTAGGTGACTAAGGTTGTGGAAAGTAGATTCAGAAAAGTTGAGTCGTTTCTACTGGATAGATAAAAACATAATTATCTAAATTTCAAGGCTGGAGAATAGATTATTTTTTTTTTCATTGCCACTTATCTTCTTCTGATAATTGCCTTCAGCATATTTGCATTTTAAAAAGGCCTCTATGGCCTTTAGTGGTTTCTATTAATTCCATATATTTTCTAATCAATAACTAGGCAATGAAGCTCTTAAGTATCGAATTTACTCTAAACCTAAAACTAAAATTTATTTACCGCATAACTTAAGTACTCCTCACTGAATAAGTAATTTGTTAGAGGCAGTATAGGACTCCAATGGGAGTCTTGGCCGAAAAAAAAAAAAATTGTTAGAATTTTCACTCATAAAAAATTTATATCTTTCGTTTCCGAAATTATAAATGCAATGAAGCCTATGAACCAATCGGAAAGTGCTTCCCAAAGATAGTAGAAGAACTGAAAAAATCAAATACAGATACAAATGCTGACAAAAGATTTTTTTTTGTCATTTCAAAAACGGAAGAAGAAATTCCTATTCAACTGTGCTATATCGCGGCTGATAGGGGTTCCAGGACTACATTTTATTTATTTATCTATATATTTAAATTATGTGTCTTTTTATTATGACTTTAATTTATTAGAAGTTTATTACTTTGTATTTTATCCAAGAACTAGGTACCATGCTAGATGTAATTGTACGAAATTAATTATTGGGTATCTTTTCCAACGTTATTATGTTTAACAATTTATTAAGCTACGGTAAAGAGTTAGTATGCAGGGATTCTAAATTATGAAGTGAACCTGTTTTGCATTATGCTATATTTACAATATAAGTATTGTTATTATTTAATATTCTATGAATTGAGGATACCAGCTGAGATATCTTATAGTCATCAATATTCCAAATTTTATCAATTTTGCAATGCGAAATACAACCTTATCATTTTACTTAGCAGTTCTTCGCTTCGTTGGGGTCTATGGTCCATGTCTTTGGATCGTCCTCCGATGCCTTGGGTGTTCTTTCCTTGTCGTTCTGTACTGTCCATCTTCAGAGTCCTTCTTCTTACTGCCTTGTACTCCTGAGTCTCTGTCTGTTCTGCTCCTGGACCTCCCTGTGTGTCTCCCTTCGGGTGTCCTTTTTCCTCCTCTCCTTTTTTTTCCTTTCCCTTTGGCTGATCTAGTTTGGCGCGTTGTCTGGGACCCACCCTACTTAACAGGCGGCTCCGCGCTTTGATGTCCAAGATATTTTATAGCCCGTTTTAAAGTAGGTACTCATCGCGATCAATTGTTTGGTTGGGATTACCTATCTGATCCCTAGGGTTGGATCTCCCAGGTGGCCCAGTCACCAGGTGTCTACTTCCATTGCCGTTATGCTACCTGCCTGTCAATGAGAAGGCGAACGCGGACAATAGAATTCATAACTATTTAAAATTCAACTTAACTTCACTTCTCCTGCTGATATTTTCAATACATAGCGCTTAAAAAATAATCACACTGAAAACAAAACGTCCAACAATGTAACTTACCTGGATGTAAAGTTTGATAGGCATTTGAAATTTTTGGAGCTCAACAATAAGAAAATGAAATGTGGGATACTAAAAGACTAGAATTAAAGAAATGGACTAAATCAATTGCTTACAGCCTCCAGTTCAGCTCCAACTCCAGCTTTCATCCATATTTATTATATAGTGTCCCACTGCCCTCACACAATGAAAGATTTGCAGGAAATCTTTTACTATTTCAAAATTTTATTTCATAATAATGAGTTTTTTTCTTTGGGTTATATATCTTTCATTCATTTGTTATCAATTCCATGACGTTTCGGACTCACCATTCTTTTTCAAATCAATATCTAAAAATAACACCGTGAACATTTTGTATTTATATAAAAAACATTGTTTGTAATTAAAAACTATAATTGAAATCACCATATAGATTATATACTATACTATCGCATTAATCAGAATATTATTATATATCAATTTTTCCATCTAACAGTTTGCTTTTTAATTCTTGTTAATAATTAAGAGACAGCAAAAAAAATAATCACGCAAAATACTTATCATTAAACTACTTTTTATTGTTTTTTTTTCAACCCGGCAAAAGTGAACCGCAGCCACTGAGGGACTGTTGTATGCAGTCCTTTCCTCTGTTTAAAACATACTAGATGCCTCTGGAAATCTGGATATCGTAAACGGATCAACCATCTCGCAAAGTTTAGCATCTGAGATGCGATCTTTCTCAAAGGTAAGGAATCGTATCCTGGCTAGTGCATCACATGTATGAGGTACGCGTTCTCATCATCCTTTCTGTATAACCTGCAGATTGGTGACTCTGTCAGACTCATTTTTGAGAAATGCTTCAGTTGACAGTGTCCTTTATATAGTCAAGTCATCCATCTTAAAGTGCTCCTGTCCATATTAAGAAGTGTGTTACTTATTTTCCTGCGAAAGCCTTTCAGAAACATCTTTGACTACTCTAGTATTCTGGTGTGTGTGCAAGGTTAATTTATTAATAATATTAATTCGTAACTAATTAATTAGTAAATTAATTTTATAATTTTTGAATCTCCTTGAATGATATCGATTAAAGCTCGTGTTGTATTGACAGTACTTATAAGAGGGTTACCAAAGTGAAGCCTCCGGGACAAAGGAGAGCATGATTCACTCTGGAGGGGGAAACATTGACCAGCCAGGATATGTCCTTCATTTTTAAAAAAGTAATCATCATTGAGTGGATTCAATCGAATAGCCAAGTTTTTAAATTAATTAATTTTATACAAATGATGGTTACATGAAAATATAATTAAGATTAAAAAAGAAAATATCGGATTTACTAACACAACAGTTAATTGATAAGTATTTTGCGTGTTTTTTTGCTATCTCTTAATTATTAACAAGAACTAAAAGCAAACTGTTAGATATAAAAATTAATATATAATAATATTCTGATTAATGAGACAGTATACTATATAATTTATATGATGATTTCAATTATAGTAATGTGCTTTTAATTTAAAAAAAAATCTTATATTTATAATAATAGTGTATATTGAATATTGTTGAAATTTTTAATAATTTTATATTGATTTAAATATGGACGGTGAGTCCGAAACGTCATGTAATTGATAACTTAACAATGACAGAAGTTTTAATTCCTTGAAATTGTTAAATTTATAGATTTAACCCTTAGTAAAAACAGTTTATTCAGAAATAATTTTTTTTTTAATTCTGGGAGAGCAGTGCACCAGTAATAAGATTACTTTATTTTCATTATAGTAGTTGTTAATTAAATTATTAATTGTATATCCATTAATATACTTGAGATCAATTCACATTGCACTTCCTAGATATGATTGTATAGCCTCCATAACGCCCTAATAGTCTAAACTGTAATAATTACACTTCACTTATGTCTATCATTTTTATGTGTTATTTTGGCACCGACCAATAGATGTCGTCATCTGGTCGGACAATATAGGATGTAATTTTTTAAATGAAAAACAAACCTCTCAAAAAATTGATTAGTAGTGTGAAATTACTTAATGTATTTATTTATTTTCAATGAAAGAAACCCGTAATTCTTCTTACTGGGATAACTCACGTAAAAGCAAGATATAAGAATTCAAATATTTAATATTGGACTGAATAATAATTGGATAATTCGTACGAAACGTCGTCCTAAATATTAATCTAAAGAAAGGAAGAAATATGAGTTTTTTTTTCATTGAAAATAAATAAATAAAAGAAATGTATCCTTTAAGCCAAAGATTAATTACTATAAATTAATTAATATTTAAATTATTTAACCTTTTTAATGAATGTTTATTAAGGAAAATCTATTTTAGAGGATGAATTTGAAAATACATACGAAAAGAGTTGAAGTCTGGTTGATGTTGATGTCCCTCCGGCACTCAGTAGGGAACTGCTTACCGGTTTAGAAGGGGGGACCTTGTCCGCGATTGTAGCAAGACCAAAGTATTCAATTTTATGTATTAATTACGAAATACATTACATTGCTTACTTACGATTTATTAATTTTCTATCCTATTTTAATTAATTTTTTGTCACTCCCACAGTAACCCAATGAAAGTGCGGTTTATTGAATTTATACACAGGCAATTGCTTGAAGCATGTTTCTGTGAGCATATTGCTCAGGGGCATTAACCCAACTCTTCACGAAAATAAAAAAAAATACAGTCTTTTCAAAATAAAGTCCTAAGAATCGCAGTTAATGCTCCTTGGTTCATGAGAAATAGCCGATTGCGACAGTTAAAGAAGCAGTGACCTACAACCTGGGAAACCCAACCTCAACCCGAAGACTGAAGCCCAGACTGCTGCAGGACATTCTGTTATAAATTTTAGAAAATATAAAATCATATAGTCACACTAACTCTATTTTTACTTTTTATTATTACTCATTTTTTTTTTCTATTTTCCTCTTTCGGCCCATTTTCAAATTAACTTGTTTCTTTTTATTATTAGAGGGCAATTGTTTGTTTTATTTAAGTGTTCCAATATCATTATTTTTTATTATTAATTTTACTTTCCTCTTTTACTAAGAAGCATTACTCTTATATATTTATTTTATTATGTTTCTCAAAGTAGTATCCTTGGTCCCATCCTCTACACCGTCTATACAGCTGACATTCCAACTAATCCTAACACTATCCTCACCACGAATGCCGATGAAACATGTCTGCTCGCAGTTATTAATAACCCATTAATTTTATCCCAAACTCTCCAAACCTTTATCACAGCCCTCGAAGAATGGTGTCGTAATTAGAGGATTAAGACAAATTCCAACAAATCCTATCAAATAACCTTTACCCTTCGTCGTAAACCTACCAACTGCCCTACAGTTTCGTTTAATAATGTTACTCTTACCCGTGTCGAACAGATCCACTACCTTGGACTACATTTAGACAAACGATTAACCTGGAATCTTCACACAATACTGAAAAGACAGGAAACTGACGTCGATTTCGACTATTACAGTACTTACTAGAAAAACGTTCTAAACTTCCAACACATTACAAAAGACTGAACTACATGACTGTAATAAGGCCAATCTGGACATATGGAGTTGAGCTTTGGGGCTCCACAAAATTCCTCTCGTATTCAATCCTTACAATCCAAAATCCTTCGTAAAAGCCTCATTGCTCCTTACTTTGTTACAAATAAAATCATACATAAAGACCTTAATGTTCCCTATGTAACCGATCTAGTAGGAACCAGATATCACTCCTTTCATTATAAACTCCCTAACCACTCAAACCCCCTAGTGTCTAACCTTGCATCCTCTTCTATTCCTGACAAACCTCCGAGGCGCCTGAAAAGAAGATGGCCACGAGACCAGCTAATGTAAAATGTCATTAGAGTGCTACCATTGGGTAGTTGCTCCACACGCCTGTAACACTCCATTTTAACTAAGCCATATTTACTAAATGTATTATGTAATATACAGTTGTAAATTTTAACAGTTATTTAAAAAAAAAAATTATTATTTTTTTTCTTCTTTTAATAATAACATTGTATGTAGGTGTCTTTTGTACGAGAGTATACTCCCCCATAATCAACTGTTAAAAAAATACTTGAGGTCAGTCCTATCCTGTATATTATTGGCAAATAGTGAGTACATTCTTCAAAAATATGTCTAATCGTAAGAATGGACTGACAATATTTGCACGTTACACGTTACGGTTATAGTTATATTATATTGGAGTGAATATATTCAATATTTCTTTTATTTACATCTACTTTTAAGGTCCGAACTTTTATTTTTATGCTTTGTATAAAATTGTCTTGATCTTTTTAAACCAAATATCGACATTTCGATGAAAAAATATCGTTATACTTTTTCTAATCATCGACATCGCTATTCTCATACATGTTAAATATCGAAATAAATAAGAAATTATCAAAATAAAATATCGAAAAAAACATTTTTTTAGCTTTTCATAAAATGTTATAGTTCCCTTTCATAAAATATCGGAATATCGCTATCAAATAATAAATAATAAAAGATCGAATTGATGTTAAATTATTTAAACAATATATCGATCCTTTTATAATATAATATCAGAATATTGCTGCTAATGTTAGAAATCAATAATATTAAAAATGTCAAATATCGAAATTAATATGAAATTATCAACATTAAATATCGAAATACTATTTCTAAGCTTGAATTAAGATTGAATTGAAGATTAAAGAAGGCATTTGGAGGAGGACGGTGGACCCTTGAGGTGGATATATTCATGATGATCACAGAAACGAAAAAACCGAGACAGTCTAGTGGGCAATATGCCGCAGAACTCCTGGCACGCTATGACAGAATTTAAGATAAAGTCAGCGAGATGATGGATACATTCCAAGTACAGGGTCGGATGCAATTCCTATCCATGGTACTGAAGATTCAGTTCGCAAAAGAACTGGGGAAGAAGGAGGGAATGCCTTGAGACCGCTCGTTTGTGGGATGTGCTCAAGATCTCATAGAGGTGGAGGCCTGAATGGAAGTAGAAGAGCCAGGGTGGACCCGGATAGAATACCAACGGCCCAGAAACATACCCAACCCTTGGAGGAGGAGATAACACGTAGAGGGTAGAACAGTGAGAGCTAGCAATCAAGAAAATAGAAGAAGCCTAGCTGAACCCTGAAACAATAGTCGGCGGGAAGACCGCAAGTGTCACGGTTATGGAAATTTTGGGCATTTAGTGGCGCATTGCCCGCGCACGAGGTGCTTTGAATGCGGGAATAAGGGACACAGAACCAAACAGTGCCCATATGTACCGAGGAAGAGATGTGGGCCGGGGCGAACCAATGGAGATCAACGCCCAACAAATACGAAGAAGCTACTACCGGTTGAGTAGATCTTCAGATGAATCTACGGAAGCATCAGGAGCATTCATTGCTCAAACAACTTCTTGTTTTGGCCTACCTCTTTGGCGCAGCCCTTCTGGAATATACATGTATGTGTATATATAAGTTACAGTCAGCGAGTACTTCGATGTCAGCTGATCAAGTGTATATATAAAGATGTGCTGAACCCTATAAAGGCAGTATGTTACAGAAGTTCAAGCGTGTTAGCTATTACCCCTTCTTTTTTTTGACAATTTGCTTTCGCCGATATTTAACTTTTATTTATATATATTTTGAGTTTACGAGTAGTTATTCGTAAACTGGCAGTTATATTCAGAGTACAGGTATTGTTGATCGTAATCCTATGACACCCCCTGTCAACAATGGCAGAATTTATATATATATAGGATTATGTCAAATAAATCAGTATATAAAGTTATCTCGTTTGTCTCGTGTGTTTACTAGTACCTTTCCTCTCTCTTTTTTTTTAAGTCTTTTCTTTCGGCTGAACATATCTGGTGCCAAAAACCGGGATCTTTAGACAGTTTATAATACGTAGGTACGGAAACTTGTTTTTTTTTTCTCTATCTCTCTCAGTCGTTCCTATTTCCATTTTCCGTTCACTCTTATTTTCTTTTTTCACTTCTGACAATAGTTGATAGTAAATAACAATATTTTGAGAGCAGCGGTTCTGACAGTGCCAAAGAATCCTCCTGCAGCTACAATGGTAGAATCACAACAGAATCAGGGGCTTCCACCACTGCCGAGTACGACCTTGACGGCAGCACATACGAACACGTTAGAATGGATTAAAATTCACACCGCTTCGTCTCAGGATCTGAGGAAGGCTGTCTCAGATTTAAACACCGGGGTTCACCGGGGAGACGGGTGAGCTAAATCATTTTATAAAAGAAGGAGATCACCTGATGGTACGGATAGAGGCCAAAGTGGGGGAGAACTTGCTAGACAGGGAAGATGCGAACTTATTAAGATCCGCAGTGATGTGCAGGATTCAAAGAAGCATTCTGAACCAAATCCAAACCGACGAAGAGACGCCGTGGGACCTGGTGAAGGACTGAAAAAGGCGTTCAGTGGTGGCCGATGAACGCCCGAAGAAGACATTTTTCAGATGTTCCGAGAAGAGAAGAGGACCAAGCAGAGTAATGGACAGTTTGCGGGAGTTTTTCTCGATCGGAGTTCAACAGAAGCTTCCACTGTTGAACTTCGATCATGGCATTCCTCTCCACAATATTAAAGGTGCAATTAGCCAGAGAAAGCGAAAAACGATAAGAGTTCAAACCTTCGTGAACTGTGGGTGGGAAATGATTGACGCCAGTGCGAGAGAGGAGGAGATGAGAATGGATGTTGAAGAGACCGGATGGAAACGGGTCTCATACAGTCTGCCAAGAGTGGACAAACCTTCCGGAGAAAAAAGGATTTCAGGGATCGTTGGCGAGAAAGGAATGGGAATGGAGAGAGACGATCGAACCAGGCTAGTAGACCAAGGAATGGGGGCAGGAAAGAAGACCGAAGATGCCGTGGGTGCGGAAGAACCGGAAACTTAGTGGCCCACTGCCCGCGCACAAAATGCTTCGAGTGCGGGAACAAGGGACATATTGCGAGGCAGTGCCCGTATCAGTATAGGCGAAGGGATACGAACAGAGGCGAGCCTATAGAAGTGAACGCACAGGGAGTAAGGAGAAGAGGGATGATGCCATTTGGGTTGAAGAATGCTCCCATCACCTTCCAAAGATTTATGGACGAGTTCCTCAGAGGGCTTAATGAAAACTTGTGCCAAGTATACATAGATGACCTGTTGGTCTTCAGTAAATCAGAACAGGAACACGAGGCACATTTGAAGACTTTATTTGAAAGGGTTCGACAAGTTGGACTTAGACTGTCCAAAGAAAAATCATGTAGGAATATTGGGTTTTACTGCTCAGCAAATCCTGAAAAAATAAATTTATTTAAAGCTCGATTATCTAGGTTAGATAGCACTTATGACAAATTTCAGGGGTGTCTTAAAGAAGCAAAATCTTTAGCAAAAATTTTGGAAGATGAATCTATCTCGCGATTTGTCCTTTTTCGATCCGAGACTAGAAATCTGTATTACGAGGCTTTGTCCTTTGGGATCGCTGGGGAAACAAGCGCCGCCAGTCGATCAGTGATCAAAAATAGTAATCAGTTGGAATTTGAACCGCGCATTAAATTACCAACCATAAATCTACCCACATTCAACGGACAAATTTCCGATTGGGTTTCGTTCAAAGACACTTTTATTTCATTAATTCATAGTAATGTAAACTTGAGTGAAATACAAAAATTTCATTACCTCAAGTCCGCTTTAAAGGGTACAGCGCTACAATCTATAGCGGCTATTCTGACAACTTCTGATGGTTATGAAGCCTGGGCAGCTCTGGTACAGAAGTATGACAATAAACGAATTCATGCCACTAATTATTTAATTAATATCTTCGGGTTCAAACCTATAACGAAACTTGAACCCCGATCATTAGAACATTTTGCTGAGGTCGTGTTAGAGAGTGCGACAGCTTTTAGAAATATGAATCTTAAGGACCCTTCCAGATTCATATTATTGACGTTCTGTCTGAGATTATTAGATGTTAAATCACGTGAGCGTTTTGAAACTGAATTTGGTTCTGTAGCGGACATACTAACCTTTGAAGATTTTTCCAATTTTATCCAACGTCAATGCATACAATTGCAAACCGACAACCTAACTTCGAATTTCGGTTTAAATGTGTAATATCCACCGCCCCACAGGTTTCAAAATATTACGAAAAGGGTCTTAATGGCCACTGATGTCCATAACATATAATAGTTGTCCTTTGTGCCGAGAAAGACACCGCTTGTATAGGTGCCCACGCTTTCGCTCAATGGAACCTAAACAACGGTTTGATAAAATTCGACCGCTAAATTTATGTTATAACTGTTTAATGCCCAGTCATTATGCTAATAGATGCCCTAGCTCTAGCTCTTGCAATCAATGTAAAAGGCGACATCATTCGTTGCATTTTTCAACATCTACGACGAATGACGGGGGTAGGAAAGTTCCTAACACTTCTTCTTCCTCCCGGAATAATAATGTATTAGAACCAGATCCTTCCTCAGACAATATGCCAGGTTCTGACAAAATAACTAGGGACGCAAAGGGTTCAGTTTTGTCATCCCTATCCGAGTCCAGTGTCTCAGTCCTGACCGTTAGGTACCGCAATAGCTAGAATTGAGGACTGTAATGGGCAATACTTGCCTATAAGGATTTTGATTGACTGTGGATCACAGCGATCGTTTATAACCTCAGCCTGCGGTCAAAGTTTAGATTTAGAGCAGAGTGTTAACATGGTTTCGGAGATAACCCAATAAAAGGTGGGAATTTTCAGTCGCGTTGCACCTTAGTGCCCCAGCACTCATTTCATCCTCGTCTTAAAACAAATGCTGTGATCATTTCAAAGATAACTGATAAGATACCATCTTGTCCAATCCCTAATGCGGTGTACAAACATTTTGTACAGTATGACTTGGCTGATAAAACATTTGGAAAACCGGGTCCCATTGATTTTCTATTGGGTGCCGATTTATTCGGATAAATTCTATTGGGCGAGTGTATAAGTCGGGAGGGTTGCCCTGATGCTCTAAAAACCATATTTGGTTGGGTAATCATAGGAACATTAACCCAAAGCATAGATTCAAAGGAGAAAAATGTTTCACTAATGACCTCCTGTCAATTGCCACTTGCAAATGAGCTCAATGACTCAATAGAGAAATTTTGGGAGATTTAAACAGTTCCCCAAGTAGTAAAAATTGATCCACAAAATGTCTTAGCAGAAGAACATTTTCGTACCACTCATTCAAGGGATACAAATGGCCGATATATTGTCCGGTTACCTTTTAAAGATTCAATTCCTCCGAATCTTGGCAATTATTACAATCCCGCCTTGAATAGTTTTCTAAAATTGGAACATCGTTTAAATAAATCGCCGGAACTGAAAGAAAGTTATTGCAATATAATTAGAGATTATTTGGAAGCCAATTATGTATCACCTGCCATTGCTCCATCTAGATATTTATTTCCACACCATTGTGTAATTAAAGACAATTCACATTCTAAAATCCGAATAGTCTTTGATGCTCCATTCTCTGCTGAACTTAGTTCCTTGAATGACCATCTCGTGATTGGTCCTAAGCTGCAATTAGATATAAGGCATGTACTCCTTAATTTTCGTCGATACCCATATGTCATGGCGTCATACTGTATATTGTATATTGACATATATATGTCAAATGTACCTTCAAATACTTATGAACCCAGACGATGTACCCTATCAACATTTTTTATTCCGATTTGATGCATCTGAACCTATCATGGAATATCAATTAAACCGTGCTACTTTTGAGCTATCTTGTTCTCCATTTTTAGCTATAAGGAAAATTCATCTGTTGATACTTGATAAAGGATCCTCCTATCCAAAACCATCTGTCGTCCTGATAAATAGCATATACCTGGATAATACCCTAACTGGAGCGAATACTTTTAATGAAGCCCACGAACTCAGATGGGGTGGGTCCACTTTGAAAAAATGGACGAGTAATACTCCAAACCTGTTAATTTCATTCAGTAACGGTCAACAAGCAGATTATAAATTTTCGGAGCGAAATAAACCATAGGTCAAAGAATTGGGGATACCGTGGGATCCTGGGATACAGTGGGACTGCCTAACATATCATATCCGAAATTTAAATTAATTTTGTCCTAAAGTGGATCATATTTTCTGTTTGTCGAAGTTGTAATCTTCTTTGGTATCTTACACCAGTCCCTTTAAACAAACTCTTAGTTGCAACAGCTATGAAGAGGATTTGTTAAGTGAGTATAGTCCTTTTCCATTGATAATAAGGTTATAGGGAATCCTTCAATTCTCTGTTACTCCTCGAAAACACATCCATGCTGCAATAATGGGACTCACTTATGGATCAGGAATCGGATATGTAACCACAATCTATTAAATATTTCAGTATGAAAAGAGCTTATAGAAACAGATTTAGCTATACAAAAACTCAATTAGGATAATCAAAGACAATACCCATGCTAATAAGTGGGGTTGTGTGCTGCCCTCTTGCTAGCACAAACTAGGTAATTTGTTTTAATGGAAATGGAAACTTAAAACGTCACTGTTCACAGACAGCGAGGGATTCTCAGGGTGGGCGGTCCAGGGTTCCAGGCCTTTAATTCATTAATAACTTATCTAAATAGTATTTTATTGAATGAATCAAATGTCTCTATATTGTAATGGATATTCTGAGAGAATTTTAGAAATATTTCGTTACTAGGTAGTCAAGTCGCAATTAAAAATAGCGAAGGGGGATTTTGTTAGACCTATCGCAAAATTGCTTTCCTCAGAGTAGTCAATGCAGAAAACTGTAAATTAAACCTTAAATTGATTTAATGACAAAAATTGGTGGGCGGTATGTTAACACCATAATATAATTACCTTATAAATAATTGTAAATAGTATTTTTAGTATTTAGTTTTATAGTTTTAGTTATATAGTTTTATTAGTATTTAATTTAGTTACATTTATTTTTATTTGTATTGTTTTATTTAGATTTAGTTATTTGAAAAGAAAAATGTGTAAAATTATATTTGTTTGTAATAATGAGTAATAGAGACAGTTGCTAGGGGTGATTATTGTTGCGTCACCTAGCTACGGACCGACCATCTTAGCTTTTTAGTGCAGTTGCGACTAATTAGTGGCCCTGATAGCGTCCTCAGCAGCCCTGTCTGCGTTTGTTTGATAATAGTTTGGACATTTTTAGTGAGTCATTACAGTTCGGAACCAGACCTTTTCTGCGTTTCTGGCCCTTGAGTGCAATATGAGTTGTTGCTAATCAATCGGCTCGTATAATTAATAAAAACGACTAGACCCTGTCTGCCCTCAATGAGTGCCAGTGTAGCCATCTTAGCTTTTGGGACATCGACTGTTTGTAAGCCATTGCACCAACTTTGGACCAGTTTGAGAGTTGCAGCGGAGTATTTAGCAATGGAACTTCTACCTGCACATCTCGACAAGCAGAATATCTTCCTCTGACCTATCGGAGTGGATTAACCGTCGACCAGTATTTATTTTACATATTATTTGTTTATTTGTAAATTAGTTTATTTTATTTTAATTTTCATAATTTCATAATTTATCTGACTATTTTGTTTTTATCTGAAAGGCCTTTTATTTTTACTTGTATGTTTTATTTATGTTAGTTTTTAGTTTTGTTTTTTTTACCATGTTTAAATTGAACCAAATAAATGTTTAATCTGAGCCAGTTTGTTTTTGTTCATTTTTAAAGCCTTCCAACAAAAAGACGTAGTCGATTTGAGGTGGCTTTAACATCGTTTTCGACTTGAAGGCAAAATCATTACGTTTTTATATATATGTATATATATAGTTGACCGTAAAAATTAATGTATAGGAAGATGGTCAGGGTTGCGGTATCTTTTTACCCCTGATGAAGCCCTACAAAGTGGGGCGAAACGTCGGAAAATAAATAGTTGTAAACTATTTTTGTTTCTCCTTTAACCGCAACCCTGACCATCTTCCTTTACATTACGTTTTTAGTTTTTTTAAGTAGTCTTTTAGAATACATATAACCTCTAATGAACTTACAATTTGATTCTTGCATTATACTTACATGGAAGTGATCTTCACAAAAATGTAATCTATTATTTAAATTCTTCAATAATTTTGAATCCCTTCTAGCTATTTTTAACCAAATGTTTCTAGTTTCGACATCTTTTGGCACTTGGATATACAACTTTAGTGAAGACTTTGTAGTGTTATTTTTGTAATTAGGTACTGAAAAAGTACTCATAATTCCATAATAATTAATAGATAAACACTCATAACTCATAATATATAATTTCATATATAACAAAGATGACTTAAAAAATTAAATAAATTAAAATAACACTCGCAGTGAGTAAGATAAGCCAAGCGGGTGTTAATGTCGAAATGAAGTCATGCCAAAACAATAGTGGTGACTGGCCTTTTTGTGGTGGTGGTGGTTACAAATTAAATTTTAATGGGTAGTTTGAGACTAAATAACGATTTTATAAAATAAATACATAAAAAGCCATGGTTATAATCATTATCTAATAAGCAATATAAGACACTTTCCAAAAAAACGTATTGCAGTTCCAACTGGTTCACCTCCTTCACACTTTTTTCTAGATCACCTTGGCTTCTTTTAAATGGCACTATAATTAGATTAATTAATAAACAAGTTTTTGTTATATGAGGTGCATAATGACAAACGTTGTATCTATACTAATCTATACTCGATGTCTGGATTTGTATTTTGTCCAGTTTTTAAGAAATACCTAAAGTCTAAAAATACCAATACCAAAACGTAGATCATTAAAAAAACAAATTCTCTGTTAGCGCTCCTTATGGTACTATTTACACGTAGCAATTGTCTTCCAGGTTATTTCAGGCATATGGAGTGGTTATGCTAAAGATTACCAACCCAGTCGAGATCCAGACAGGAAAATCGAAATTCATTACCCAACACAGTACAAAATTTAATATATTTACTTAACATTCCAACCCATAGCTTTAGGCTCCATTGATATTATCATTAGGAATAATTTTATTTTAGCAAAGTTGTATATCCAAAGATGAGTAGAACCAACAAGATAACGCTGTATTAAACCCTTATTTGACCTATTCTAATTTATGCTAGTGTGACGTAGGCGCTTAACAAATCTGCTGCAGAAAAAATGCAGTTATTTCATTCCAATTTTTGATAATTAATGAAAACTGTGTATAATTACTAGTCAAACTTGAGAAGTATGGCAAGTATACGTAGGGGGAATAAAAAATGGTGGCTGTTTCAAAACTTTAATAAAAATTAATTTTTCACTCTGAGCTCTATATCTTTAAAACTTTAAAATATAATTGATTATCATTTAAAGTAGAGTAAATTTACTCAAATATGAGCCCCAACAGAGCTACGTTCTATAGTTTCCGAAATATACGTCTTAAAAAGCAACATTTCATTAAAAATTCACTGAAAAATCAGTTGCTAGTAAATTAATTTTGGGGAATCTATATCTCAGAAGCCATACGACGTTCAGATGTCTGCCAGGACTCAAATTAAAGCTAATGTACTATAAAGTAGTTTATATCATTTATGTTCGCAGGAGGAGTACATTTCATGATATTTATCAAAATAAAAGCATAAATGCAAAGAAATCAACCTTTCCTGAATTTATTTTGACAAACATGAAAACTACTTGCGAACATTAGTGTTCTAAACTTGTTTATGTTACTCCCTCTTTTACCTTAGCTTCCTCGCAACGGTAAGATGGATCATTTCTCTCACTAGTACACTCCTAACGTGACATCTTTTTTTTCTCATTTGAAAATTTTGCTCACCTGGACACCTACTGCGTTTCTTATTATAAGATCTTGCCTCGTAAGAAGATCTTAGATCTTTTATGAAATCTGGATTCTTCAGCTCCTGATGGAACAGCTAGAATTTACAATTTCAGTTTAAAATTGCATTGAAAGTAATCCGTAAAGATTTTTGACATCATTACTCCATATCCCTATTCTGTTTTGAAGTTGAAGATATTACCATATAATATTGATAATAATAATATAGAAATGATCAATTCATGAATCTGAAAAATAATTGTAACATTGTTTCTGTAACATAAATGAATATTGGAATTTTCCATTCATTGTAAAGTACAAATTCTTGGGAGAATTTTTTTTTCTTTCTTTTAAATAATAAAAAATATTACTACCTCCAAGAACCCGGGTTTGAATCCGGCTGAACAGATACTTATTTTCTGTTACACTGTAGCTGTGAGTTAACCCTGGATTATGGAGGATGTCCAGGATGTCCTCTCCTGATGTCCACCCAGCCTCATGAAGTGGTTACCCTTGATTGGGGAAAAATCTAGCGGTTGTGCGTGAGCTTTAAAAAATCACCACTGTTGTTCTGAAAACAGTGCTTCCATATCAAGCACTGGACCCATGACTATCATCGGAGGTAGGGATTCACATTATTATTATAATTATTATTAAACCAAACTTAATAATTATTCAATTTTAAAACAGTAGTAGGTAGGTGTATATCTTTCAATATTATTTTTGAGTTATTTAGTTAGAAAACACATAGTCAAAATTAAATGCTATATTAACGAAATTATTTTACATTTTATTAAATATTTATTGTATATAAAGAGGTTAAGAAGTATTTTTTGGCTTCTTTTGCTGTCGTGACCTTTTGGCAGGTACCATGTCGATATATACCCTAATACAACCAACCAAAGTATTGTTGATCCTACCGGAGATATCTGCCCTGTACTTGCCGTATGGGAAGGTCGGCATAGATGAAGATGCTTTGATCTTATCCATATCTATGTCATTTGCTTCGTACGTTCCCTGCAACGACAAAACATATGTATATTTTTCAATATACGAAAGAAGTATTCTGAGATACAGTCTAAATCATCCAATTAACGTAAAGCGAAACCTTAATTAGGCTTTGTAAAGATGTATGTTCCATCTAGAATGGTGTAAGTCACATTTTAAACTACTCTGATTTGAAGAAAATCTAGAAAGGCTTAACCATTAAAATCAAAAGAGTTTGCCATAAGATATTGAAGTTGTAGGCCCTTCTCGATTCTTGACAGACTTGAGGAAAATTGTTGAAAATGTAACTTACACCACTTTGGCATTAGTGAATGCATTCATATATGAGTGCATAGTCACAAGCCACAAAGCTTGTAGATCGAAACGTCAACAACCCATAAATAGTTAAAACTACACTTATTCTTCTCGGCCACAGCTCTATCTTCTTTTAATTCAAATGTGGTCAATCATTTACATATAATATTATTGGTGCATTCACATCCAACACAACAGCCCTCATATAGACCTACATTGTGATTTAAACATTAACAAATTTTTGAAAACTAGTTTTGTTCTTTTTTACTGCATCCCTGCCAATCTCTTTCAAATTTACATTATGTAAATCATCTATTTTTAATAAAACATTTGTCATTAACCCTATGACCTTTAGTGAAAGTTCAGATTCCTATTTTCAAGGGTAAGATACTATTGGTAATTGGAACTCACCGGTGGAACGGGGCATTCACTATGTATAGCTTTCATTATAGCATCATATAAGACCGGCATCATTTGCTTCATAGAAGTACAGAATTTCTGGAACTCCATCTGAATGTAGTGAGGTCTCCATCCCCCGTTACCAAAGTTGGCAAGATCCAATTCGACCTGTAACGAATAAAAAAAAAGTGTAATTTTTACTCAAAAATGAGAAAAAATATTTTTCTTTCATTTTAAGTGAATTCTTAAGATATAGATAAAGTATATCGGAGTTGGTTGCTGAGATCTCACAGAAGACCTCAATAATGCGTGCTCAATAATTTTCCCCAGTTACCAGTGTAAGGAGATAGGTAGGTAAGACATTAAGGAATAATAAAGGCGAGGTTAGATAAGTGCTGGCCGTAAGAGTGGCAATCTTTCTCTAGACCATGCGGGAACACCAGTCTCCTGTACGCATGGTATAATAACTCCAAAACTACTTGCAAACCAAGTATCCTGGTAGACCCAAAGGGCCTTAGCAGAAATCCTCTTAAGCCTGTCAGTATGAGGATCATAATACTCCCAGTAAACCCTAACGCTAAGAAGCTCAATAATGGTATATTTAATAGGGCTCGTCCAAGAGGTCTCTATAAATTACTTTTATATATAATATATTG
>NW_027107648.1:2313086-2313723 GCF_000696795.3 Halyomorpha halys | reverse complement strand
TCCTTCCCAAGATTTTCAAGTGTATATGAAACATACTACATATTTACCTATTGTATTATATTGTACAGTTGTAAATTACATTAAATAAATAATTTACAAAAAAATGTTGATTTTTTTTTCTTTAATTCATTTTGTCTGCGAAATTAAAGCATATTTTTTTTGTTAAATTACCCAGATATAATAATTCCCAGCGCATATTCAACCTGGCAGGAGGAAAGTCTTTCACTGGGGCTCTCAGTTCAGTAATATTAAGACTTAAGAGAGATAAGTTTGAAACTATGCTTTGATTGGCGCCACAACGTCCTTAATCCACTGAAGACAATACAATATTAAATAAAGGGCAGGTAATGTGGGCCAACACAACAGAAAACAATTTAAGAGTACAATACATGGAAGCTGCAGACGACACGAAGTAATAATGACTAGACACTATAATTTGACACACTCGACTAACCCAAGAATACTTACTGTCAGGGACATGTATACAGTGTAAACATATACTGACAGTCTGCAATTATCTAATAGACACACGATTACTATACCATTTGCCAACTTTATTAAAAACGATAATAGCCCTCACATTCTGGAATTATTTTACTACCATAAGAAAACAAATATGTATGAGTATATATATATA